>NW_026117647.1:0-18437 GCF_001640805.2 Lates calcarifer
TAACCAGGCCCGACCCTGCTTAGCTTCCGAGATCAGACGAGATCGGGCGCTCAGGGTGGTGTGGCCGTAAGCCACAGCGGCTGCTGAAGACAGACCCTTTATACGTGCCAAAATAACACTGGCAGATCTGTTATTTCACATAGCAATCAACAATAATGGGGATTTTCTCTAACAGTCAACAGCAAAACTAAAAATAACTACTCCACCCAACAAGAATTTTCCGTATGGCCTGATCAAACATTTGGCTCTGTTCCAAGTCCATTTTCGTCCGAAATTGCTCAAAACGTACATCGGTGAGCCACACGTCCTTGTGGACGACGTATTGGGTCATTGTGCCCAAAACCCAGACTGCGCTCATTCATTCGGCAGCAGTGCAGACTTTACAGAGGTGACTTTCCAGCGCCTAATACCCGATTGCCGAAAGCGACGTGACATAAAACAGAAGTGCAAAACAGAGCGTGAAATACAGGCTGCAAAATAAAAGTAGTTTTGGCGTGCCCTGTCTCAACTACAGAGGAAGCGGCATTCTGCTGCTGTAAGATAGGAAAAGATGGGGACAAAAAGCTTACGGCACCTGGTATTCCCAGGCGGTCTCCCATCCAAGTACTAACCAGGCCCGACCCTGCTTAGCTTCCGAGATCAGACGAGATCGGGCGCGCTCAGGGTGGTGTGGCCGTAAGCCACAGCGGCTGCTGAAGACAGACCCTTTATACGTGCCAAAATAACACTGGCAGATCTGTTATTTCACATAGCAATCAACAATAATGGGGATTTTCTCTAACAGTCAACAGCAAAACTAAGAAATAACTACTCCACCCAACAAGAATTTTCCGTATGGCCTGATCAAACATTTGGCTCTGTTCCAAGTCCATTTTCGTCCGAAATTGCTCAAAACGTACATCGGTGAGCCACACGTCCTTGTGGACACTCAATTACTGGTATTTCTCCCATCCAAAACTAAAGTTTACACTTCCTGTCTTAGCTTCTCAGATCAGACGCTCCGGGCGCTGCTCAGGGTGGTGTGGCCGTAAGCCACAGCGGCTGCTGAAGACAGACCCTTTATACGTGCCAAAATAACACTGGCAGATCTGTTATTTCACATAGCAATCAACAATAATGGGGATTTTCTCTAACAGTCAACAGCAAAACTAAGAAATAACTACTCCACCCAACAAGAATTTTCCGTATGGCCTGATCAAACATTTGGCTCTGTTCCAAGTCCATTTTCGTCCGAAATTGCTCAAAACGTACATCGGTGAGCCACACGTCCTTGTGGACGACGTATTGGGTCATTGTGCCCAAAACCCAGACTGCGCTCATTCATTCGGCAGCAGTGCAGACTTTACAGAGGTGACTTTCCAGCGCCTAATACCCGATTGCCGAAAGCGACGTGACATAAAACAGAAGTGCAAAACAGAGCGTGAAATACAGGCTGCAAAATAAAAGTAGTTTGGCGTGCCCTGTCTCAACTACAGAGGAAGCGGCATTCTGCTGCTGTAAGATAGGCAGGAAAAGATGGGGACAAAAAGCTTACGGCACCTGGTATTCCCAGGCGGTCTCCCATCCAAGTACTAACCAGGCCCGACCCTGCTTAGCTTCCGAGATCAGACGAGATCGGGCGCGCTCAGGGTGGTGTGGCCGTAAGCCACAGCGGCTGCTGAAGACAGACCCTTTATACGTGCCAAAATAACACTGGCAGATCTGTTATTTCACATAGCAATCAACAATAATGGGGATTTTCTCTAACAGTCAACAGCAAAACTAAGAAATAACTACTCCACCCAACAAGAATTTTCCGTATGGCCTGATCAAACATTTGGCTCTGTTCCAAGTCCATTTTCGTCCGAAATTGCTCAAAACGTACATCGGTGAGCCACACGTCCTTGTGGACGACGTATTGGGTCATTGTGCCCAAAACCCAGACTGCGCTCATTCATTCGGCAGCAGTGCAGACTTTACAGAGGTGACTTTCCAGCGCCTAATACCCGATTGCCGAAAGCGACGTGACATAAAACAGAAGTGCAAAACAGAGCGTGAAATACAGGCTGCAAAATAAAAGTAGTTTGGCGTGCCCTGTCTCAACTACAGAGGAAGCGGCATTCTGCTGCTGTAAGATAGGCAGGAAAAGATGGGGACAAAAAGCTTACGGCACCTGGTATTCCCAGGCGGTCTCCCATCCAAGTACTAACCAGGCCCGACCCTGCTTAGCTTCCGAGATCAGACGAGATCGGGCGCGCTCAGGGTGGTGTGGCCGTAAGCCACAGCGGCTGCTGAAGACAGACCCTTTATACGTGCCAAAATAACACTGGCAGATCTGTTATTTCACATAGCAATCAACAATAATGGGGATTTTCTCTAACAGTCAACAGCAAAACTAAGAAATAACTACTCCACCCAACAAGAATTTTCCGTATGGCCTGATCAAACATTTGGCTCTGTTCCAAGTCCATTTTCGTCCGAAATTGCTCAAAACGTACATCGGTGAGCCACACGTCCTTGTGGACGACGTATTGGGTCATTGTGCCCAAAACCCAGACTGCGCTCATTCATTCGGCAGCAGTGCAGACTTTACAGAGGTGACTTTCCAGCGCCTAATACCCGATTGCCGAAAGCGACGTGACATAAAACAGAAGTGCAAAACAGAGCGTGAAATACAGGCTGCAAAATAAAAGTAGTTTGGCGTGCCCTGTCTCAACTACAGAGGAAGCGGCATTCTGCTGCTGTAAGATAGGGGACACAAAAAGCTTACGGCACCTGGTATTCCCAGGCGGTCTCCCATCCAAGTACTAACCAGGCCCGACCCTGCTTAGCTTCCGAGATCAGACGAGATCGGGCGCGCTCAGGGTGGTGTGGCCGTAAGCCACAGCGGCTGCTGAAGACAGACCCTTTATACGTGCCAAAATAACACTGGCAGATCTGTTATTTCACATAGCAATCAACAATAATGGGGATTTTCTCTAACAGTCAACAGCAAAACTAAGAAATAACTACTCCACCCAACAAGAATTTTCCGTATGGCCTGATCAAACATTTGGCTCTGTTCCAAGTCCATTTTCGTCCGAAATTGCTCAAAACGTACATCGGTGAGCCACACGTCCTTGTGGACGACGTATTGGGTCATTGTGCCCAAAACCCAGACTGCGCTCATTCATTCGGCAGCAGTGCAGACTTTACAGAGGTGACTTTCCAGCGCCTAATACCCGATTGCCGAAAGCGACGTGACATAAAACAGAAGTGCAAAACAGAGCGTGAAATACAGGCTGCAAAATAAAAGTAGTTTGGCGTGCCCTGTCTCAACTACAGAGGAAGCGGCATTCTGCTGCTGTAAGATAGGCAGGAAAAGATGGGGACAAAAAGCTTACGGCACCTGGTATTCCCAGGCGGTCTCCCATCCAAGTACTAACCAGGCCCGACCCTGCTTAGCTTCCGAGATCAGACGAGATCGGGCGCGCTCAGGGTGGTGTGGCCGTAAGCCACAGCGGCTGCTGAAGACAGACCCTTTATACGTGCCAAAATAACACTGGCAGATCTGTTATTTCACATAGCAATCAACAATAATGGGGATTTTCTCTAACAGTCAACAGCAAAACTAAGAAATAACTACTCCACCCAACAAGAATTTTCCGTATGGCCTGATCAAACATTTGGCTCTGTTCCAAGTCCATTTTCGTCCGAAATTGCTCAAAACGTACATCGGTGAGCCACACGTCCTTGTGGACGACGTATTGGGTCATTGTGCCCAAAACCCAGACTGCGCTCATTCATTCGGCAGCAGTGCAGACTTTACAGAGGTGACTTTCCAGCGCCTAATACCCGATTGCCGAAAGCGACGTGACATAAAACAGAAGTGCAAAACAGAGCGTGAAATACAGGCTGCAAAATAAAAGTAGTTTTGGCGTGCCCTGTCTCAACTACAGAGGAAGCGGCATTCTGCTGCTGTAAGATAGGCAGGAAAAGATGGGGACAAAAAGCTTACGGCACCTGGTATTCCCAGGCGGTCTCCCATCCAAGTACTAACCAGGCCCGACCCTGCTTAGCTTCCGAGATCAGACGAGATCGGGCGCGCTCAGGGTGGTGTGGCCGTAAGCCACAGCGGCTGCTGAAGACAGACCCTTTATACGTGCCAAAATAACACTGGCAGATCTGTTATTTCACATAGCAATCAACAATAATGGGGATTTTCTCTAACAGTCAACAGCAAAACTAAGAAATAACTACTCCACCCAACAAGAATTTTCCGTATGGCCTGATCAAACATTTGGCTCTGTTCCAAGTCCATTTTCGTCCGAAATTGCTCAAAACGTACATCGGTGAGCCACACGTCCTTGTGGACGACGTATTGGGTCATTGTGCCCAAAACCCAGACTGCGCTCATTCATTCGGCAGCAGTGCAGACTTTACAGAGGTGACTTTCCAGCGCCTAATACCCGATTGCCGAAAGCGACGTGACATAAAACAGAAGTGCAAAACAGAGCGTGAAATACAGGCTGCAAAATAAAAGTAGTTTGGCGTGCCCTGTCTCAACTACAGAGGAAGCGGCATTCTGCTGCTGTAAGATAGGCAGGAAAAGATGGGGACAAAAAGCTTACGGCACCTGGTATTCCCAGGCGGTCTCCCATCCAAGTACTAACCAGGCCCGACCCTGCTTAGCTTCCGAGATCAGACGAGATCGGCGCGCTCAGGGTGGTGTGGCCGTAAGCCACAGCGGCTGCTGAAGACAGACCCTTTATACGTGCCAAAATAACACTGGCAGATCTGTTATTTCACATAGCAATCAACAATAATGGGGATTTTCTCTAACAGTCAACAGCAAAACTAAGAAATAACTACTCCACCCAACAAGAATTTTCCGTATGGCCTGATCAAACATTTGGCTCTGTTCCAAGTCCATTTTCGTCCGAAATTGCTCAAAACGTACATCGGTGAGCCACACGTCCTTGTGGACGACGTATTGGGTCATTGTGCCCAAAACCCAGACTGCGCTCATTCATTCGGCAGCAGTGCAGACTTTACAGAGGTGACTTTCCAGCGCCTAATACCCGATTGCCGAAAGCGACGTGACATAAAACAGAAGTGCAAAACAGAGCGTGAAATACAGGCTGCAAAATAAAAGTAGTTTGGCGTGCCCTGTCTCAACTACAGAGGAAGCGGCATTCTGCTGCTGTAAGATAGGCAGGAAAAGATGGGGACAAAAAGCTTACGGCACCTGGTATTCCCAGGCGGTCTCCCATCCAAGTACTAACCAGGCCCGACCCTGCTTAGCTTCCGAGATCAGACGAGATCGGGCGCGCTCAGGTGGTGTGGCCGTAAGCCACAGCGGCTGCTGAAGACAGACCCTTTATACGTGCCAAAATAACACTGGCAGATCTGTTATTTCACATAGCAATCAACAATAATGGGGATTTTCTCTAACAGTCAACAGCAAAACTAAGAAATAACTACTCCACCCAACAAGAATTTTCCGTATGGCCTGATCAAACATTTGGCTCTGTTCCAAGTCCATTTTCGTCCGAAATTGCTCAAAACGTACATCGGTGAGCCACACGTCCTTGTGGACGACGTATTGGGTCATTGTGCCCAAAACCCAGACTGCGCTCATTCATTCGGCAGCAGTGCAGACTTTACAGAGGTGACTTTCCAGCGCCTAATACCCGATTGCCGAAAGCGACGTGACATAAAACAGAAGTGCAAAACAGAGCGTGAAATACAGGCTGCAAAATAAAAGTAGTTTTGGCGTGCCCTGTCTCAACTACAGAGGAAGCGGCATTCTGCTGCTGTAAGATAGGGGACAAAAAGCTTACGGCACCTGGTATTCCCAGGCGGTCTCCCATCCAAGTACTAACCAGGCCCGACCCTGCTTAGCTTCCGAGATCAGACGAGATCGGGCGCGCTCAGGGTGGTGTGGCCGTAAGCCACAGCGGCTGCTGAAGACAGACCCTTTATACGTGCCAAAATAACACTGGCAGATCTGTTATTTCACATAGCAATCAACAATAATGGGGATTTTCTCTAACAGTCAACAGCAAAACTAAGAAATAACTACTCCACCCAACAAGAATTTTCCGTATGGCCTGATCAAACATTTGGCTCTGTTCCAAGTCCATTTTCGTCCGAAATTGCTCAAAACGTACATCGGTGAGCCACACGTCCTTGTGGACGACGTATTGGGTCATTGTGCCCAAAACCCAGACTGCGCTCATTCATTCGGCAGCAGTGCAGACTTTACAGAGGTGACTTTCCAGCGCCTAATACCCGATTGCCGAAAGCGACGTGACATAAAACAGAAGTGCAAAACAGAGCGTGAAATACAGGCTGCAAAATAAAAGTAGTTTTGGCGTGCCCTGTCTCAACTACAGAGGAAGCGGCATTCTGCTGCTGTAAGATAGGCAGGACAAAAAGCTTACGGCACCTGGTATTCCCAGGCGGTCTCCCATCCAAGTACTAACCAGGCCCGACCCTGCTTAGCTTCCGAGATCAGACGAGATCGGGCGCGCTCAGGGTGGTGTGGCCGTAAGCCACAGCGGCTGCTGAAGACAGACCCTTTATACGTGCCAAAATAACACTGGCAGATCTGTTATTTCACATAGCAATCAACAATAATGGGGATTTTCTCTAACAGTCAACAGCAAAACTAAGAAATAACTACTCCACCCAACAAGAATTTTCCGTATGGCCTGATCAAACATTTGGCTCTGTTCCAAGTCCATTTTCGTCCGAAATTGCTCAAAACGTACATCGGTGAGCCACACGTCCTTGTGGACGACGTATTGGGTCATTGTGCCCAAAACCCAGACTGCGCTCATTCATTCGGCAGCAGTGCAGACTTTACAGAGGTGACTTTCCAGCGCCTAATACCCGATTGCCGAAAGCGACGTGACATAAAACAGAAGTGCAAAACAGAGCGTGAAATACAGGCTGCAAAATAAAAGTAGTTTTGGCGTGCCCTGTCTCAACTACAGAGGAAGCGGCATTCTGCTGCTGTAAGATAGGCAGGAAAAGATGGGGACAAAAAGCTTACGGCACCTGGTATTCCCAGGCGGTCTCCCATCCAAGTACTAACCAGGCCCGACCCTGCTTAGCTTCCGAGATCAGACGAGATCGGGCGCGCTCAGGGTGGTGTGGCCGTAAGCCACAGCGGCTGCTGAAGACAGACCCTTTATACGTGCCAAAATAACACTGGCAGATCTGTTATTTCACATAGCAATCAACAATAATGGGGATTTTCTCTAACAGTCAACAGCAAAACTAAGAAATAACTACTCCACCCAACAAGAATTTTCCGTATGGCCTGATCAAACATTTGGCTCTGTTCCAAGTCCATTTTCGTCCGAAATTGCTCAAAACGTACATCGGTGAGCCACACGTCCTTGTGGACGACGTATTGGGTCATTGTGCCCAAAACCCAGACTGCGCTCATTCATTCGGCAGCAGTGCAGACTTTACAGAGGTGACTTTCCAGCGCCTAATACCCGATTGCCGAAAGCGACGTGACATAAAACAGAAGTGCAAAACAGAGCGTGAAATACAGGCTGCAAAATAAAAGTAGTTTGGCGTGCCCTGTCTCAACTACAGAGGAAGCGGCATTCTGCTGCTGTAAGATAGGGACAAAAAGCTTACGGCACCTGGTATTCCCAGGCGGTCTCCCATCCAAGTACTAACCAGGCCCGACCCTGCTTAGCTTCCGAGATCAGACGAGATCGGGCGCGCTCAGGGTGGTGTGGCCGTAAGCCACAGCGGCTGCTGAAGACAGACCCTTTATACGTGCCAAAATAACACTGGCAGATCTGTTATTTCACATAGCAATCAACAATAATGGGGATTTTCTCTAACAGTCAACAGCAAAACTAAGAAATAACTACTCCACCCAACAAGAATTTTCCGTATGGCCTGATCAAACATTTGGCTCTGTTCCAAGTCCATTTTCGTCCGAAATTGCTCAAAACGTACATCGGTGAGCCACACGTCCTTGTGGACGACGTATTGGGTCATTGTGCCCAAAACCCAGACTGCGCTCATTCATTCGGCAGCAGTGCAGACTTTACAGAGGTGACTTTCCAGCGCCTAATACCCGATTGCCGAAAGCGACGTGACATAAAACAGAAGTGCAAAACAGAGCGTGAAATACAGGCTGCAAAATAAAAGTAGTTTGGCGTGCCCTGTCTCAACTACAGAGGAAGCGGCATTCTGCTGCTGTAAGATAGGCAGGAAAAGATGGGGACAAAAAGCTTACGGCACCTGGTATTCCCAGGCGGTCTCCCATCCAAGTACTAACCAGGCCCGACCCTGCTTAGCTTCCGAGATCAGACGAGATCGGGCGCGCTCAGGGTGGTGTGGCCGTAAGCCACAGCGGCTGCTGAAGACAGACCCTTTATACGTGCCAAAATAACACTGGCAGATCTGTTATTTCACATAGCAATCAACAATAATGGGGATTTTCTCTAACAGTCAACAGCAAAACTAAGAAATAACTACTCCACCCAACAAGAATTTTCCGTATGGCCTGATCAAACATTTGGCTCTGTTCCAAGTCCATTTTCGTCCGAAATTGCTCAAAACGTACATCGGTGAGCCACACGTCCTTGTGGACGACGTATTGGGTCATTGTGCCCAAAACCCAGACTGCGCTCATTCATTCGGCAGCAGTGCAGACTTTACAGAGGTGACTTTCCAGCGCCTATACCCGATTGCCGAAAGCGACGTGACATAAAACAGAAGTGCAAAACAGAGCGTGAAATACAGGCTGCAAAATAAAAGTAGTTTGGGCGTGCCCTGTCTCAACTACAGAGGAAGCGGCATTCTGCTGCTGTAAGATAGGGGAACAAAAAGCTTACGGCACCTGGTATTCCCAGGCGGTCTCCCATCCAAGTACTAACCAGGCCCGACCCTGCTTAGCTTCCGAGATCAGACGAGATCGGCGCGCTCAGGGTGGTGTGGCCGTAAGCCACAGCGGCTGCTGAAGACAGACCCTTTATACGTGCCAAAATAACACTGGCAGATCTGTTATTTCACATAGCAATCAACAATAATGGGGATTTTCTCTAACAGTCAACAGCAAAACTAAGAAATAACTACTCCACCCAACAAGAATTTTCCGTATGGCCTGATCAAACATTTGGCTCTGTTCCAAGTCCATTTTCGTCCGAAATTGCTCAAAACGTACATCGGTGAGCCACACGTCCTTGTGGACGACGTATTGGGTCATTGTGCCCAAAACCCAGACTGCGCTCATTCATTCGGCAGCAGTGCAGACTTTACAGAGGTGACTTTCCAGCGCCTAATACCCGATTGCCGAAAGCGACGTGACATAAAACAGAAGTGCAAAACAGAGCGTGAAATACAGGCTGCAAAATAAAAGTAGTTTTGGCGTGCCCTGTCTCAACTACAGAGGAAGCGGCATTCTGCTGCTGTAAGATAGGCAGGACAAAAAGCTTACGGCACCTGGTATTCCCAGGCGGTCTCCCATCCAAGTACTAACCAGGCCCGACCCTGCTTAGCTTCCGAGATCAGACGAGATCGGGCGCGCTCAGGGTGGTGTGGCCGTAAGCCACAGCGGCTGCTGAAGACAGACCCTTTATACGTGCCAAAATAACACTGGCAGATCTGTTATTTCACATAGCAATCAACAATAATGGGGATTTTCTCTAACAGTCAACAGCAAAACTAAGAAATAACTACTCCACCCAACAAGAATTTTCCGTATGGCCTGATCAAACATTTGGCTCTGTTCCAAGTCCATTTTCGTCCGAAATACAATAATGGGGATTCTTCTCTAACTGTAGTCATACAGCAAAATACTAAGTAGAATAACTACATCCACCCAACATTCAGAACCCTGCTTAGCTTCCGAGATCAGACGAGATATCAGGGTGGGTGGCCGTAAGCCACAGCGGCTGCTGAAGACAGACCCTTTATACGTGCCAAAATAACACTGTCTGTTATTTCACATAGTCAACAATAATGGGGATTTTCGTCAACAGCAAAACTAAGAAATAACTACTCCACCCAACAAGAATTTTCCGTATGGCCTGATCAAACATTTGGCTCTGTTCCAAGTCCATTTTCGGAAATTGCTCAAAACGTACATCGGTGAGCCACACGTCCTTGTGGACGACGTATTGGGTCATTGTGCCCAAAACCCAGACTGCGCTCATTCATTCGGCAGCAGTGCAGACTTTACAGAGGTGACTTTCCAGCGCCTAATACCCGATTGCCGAAAGCGACGTGACATAAAACAGAAGTGCAAAACAGAGCGTGAAATACAGGCTGCAAAATAAAAGTAGTTTTGGCGTGCCCTGTCTCAACTACAGAGGAAGCGGCATTCTGCTGCTGTAAGATAGGCAGGAAAAGATGGGGAAAAAGCTTACGGCACCTGGTATTCCCAGGCGGTCTCCCATCCAAGTACTAACCAGGCCCGACCCTGCTTAGCTTCCGAGATCAGACGAGATCGGGCGCGCTCAGGGTGGTGTGGCCGTAAGCCACAGCGGCTGCTGAAGACAGACCCTTTATACGTGCCAAAATAACACTGGCAGATCTGTTATTTCACATAGCAATCAACAATAATGGGGATTTTCTCTAACAGTCAACAGCAAAACTAAGAAATAACTACTCCACCCAACAAGAATTTTCCGTATGGCCTGATCAAACATTTGGCTCTGTTCCAAGTCCATTTTCGTCCGAAATTGCTCAAAACGTACATCGGTGAGCCACACGTCCTTGTGGACGACGTATTGGGTCATTGTGCCCAAAACCCAGACTGCGCTCATTCATTCGGCAGCAGTGCAGACTTTACAGAGGTGACTTTCCAGCGCCTAATACCCGATTGCCGAAAGCGACGTGACATAAAACAGAAGTGCAAAACAGAGCGTGAAATACAGGCTGCAAAATAAAAGTAGTTTGGGCGTGCCCTGTCTCAACTACAGAGGAAGCGGCATTCTGCTGCTGTAAGATAGGCAGGAAAAGATGGGGACAAAAAGCTTACGGCACCTGGTATTCCCAGGCGGTCTCCCATCCAAGTACTAACCAGGCCCGACCCTGCTTAGCTTCCGAGATCAGACGAGATCGGCGCGCTCAGGGTGGTGTGGCCGTAAGCCACAGCGGCTGCTGAAGACAGACCCTTTATACGTGCCAAAATAACACTGGCAGATCTGTTATTTCACATAGCAATCAACAATAATGGGGATTTTCTCTAACAGTCAACAGCAAAACTAAGAAATAACTACTCCACCCAACAAGAATTTTCCGTATGGCCTGATCAAACATTTGGCTCTGTTCCAAGTCCATTTTCGTCCGAAATTGCTCAAAACGTACATCGGTGAGCCACACGTCCTTGTGGACGACGTATTGGGTCATTGTGCCCAAAACCCAGACTGCGCTCATTCATTCGGCAGCAGTGCAGACTTTACAGAGGTGACTTTCCAGCGCCTAATACCCGATTGCCGAAAGCGACGTGACATAAAACAGAAGTGCAAAACAGAGCGTGAAATACAGGCTGCAAAATAAAAGTAGTTTGGGCGTGCCCTGTCTCAACTACAGAGGAAGCGGCATTCTGCTGCTGTAAGATAGGCAGGAAAAGATGGGGACAAAAAGCTTACGGCACCTGGTATTCCCAGGCGGTCTCCCATCCAAGTACTAACCAGGCCCCACCCTGCTTAGCTTCCGAGATCAGACGAGATCGGGCGCGCTCAGGGTGGTGTGGCCGTAAGCCACAGCGGCTGCTGAAGACAGACCCTTTATACGTGCCAAAATAACACTGGCAGATCTGTTATTTCACATAGCAATCAACAATAATGGGGATTTTCTCTAACAGTCAACAGCAAAACTAAGAAATAACTACTCCACCCAACAAGAATTTTCCGTATGGCCTGATCAAACATTTGGCTCTGTTCCAAGTCCATTTTCGTCCGAAATTGCTCAAAACGTACATCGGTGAGCCACACGTCCTTGTGGACGACGTATTGGGTCATTGTGCCCAAAACCCAGACTGCGCTCATTCATTCGGCAGCAGTGCAGACTTTACAGAGGTGACTTTCCAGCGCCTAATACCCGATTGCCGAAAGCGACGTGACATAAAACAGAAGTGCAAAACAGAGCGTGAAATACAGGCTGCAAAATAAAAGTAGTTTGGGCGTGCCCTGTCTCAACTACAGAGGAAGCGGCATTCTGCTGCTGTAAGATAGGCAGGAAAAGATGGGGACAAAAAGCTTACGGCACCTGGTATTCCCAGGCGGTCTCCCATCCAAGTACTAACCAGGCCCGACCCTGCTTAGCTTCCGAGATCAGACGAGATCGGGCGCGCTTTTTTTTTTTTTTTTTAAGCCACAGCAAAAGTTTATCACATATACACATATACACACACTTTGCTCAAATCAACATACACTTCCCAAAAACCCCAAAAAATAAGTACACAAGACATATACGCAGGTGTATATACGACAAAAAGCACAAAGTCAGAACCAAAATAACACTGGCAGATCTGTTATTTCACATAGCAATCAACAATAATGGGGATTTTTCTCTAACAGTCAACAGCAAAACTAAGAAATAACTACTCCACCCAACAAGAATTTTCCGTATGGCCTGATCAAACATTTGGCTCTGTTCCAAGTCCATTTTCGTCCGAAATTGCTCAAAACGTACATCGGTGAGCCACACGTCCTTGTGGACGACGTATTGGGTCATTGTGCCCAAAACCCAGACTGCGCTCATTCATTCGGCAGCAGTGCAGACTTTACAGAGGTGACTTTCCAGCGCCTAATACCCGATTGCCGAAAGCGACGTGACATAAAACAGAAGTGCAAAACAGAGCGTGAAATACAGGCTGCAAAATAAAAGTAGTTTTGGCGTGCCCTGTCTCAACTACAGAGGAAGCGGCATTCTGCTGCTGTAAGATAGGCAGGAAAAGCTTACGGCACCTGGTATTCCCAGGCGGTCTCCCATCCAAGTACTAACCAGGCCCGACCCTGCTTAGCTTCCGAGATCAGACGAGATCGGGCGCGCTCAGGGTGGTGTGGCCGTAAGCCACAGCGGCTGCTGAAGACAGACCCTTTATACGTGCCAAAATAACACTGGCAGATCTGTTATTTCACATAGCAATCAACAATAATGGGGATTTTCTCTAACAGTCAACAGCAAAACTAAGAAATAACTACTCCACCCAACAAGAATTTTCCGTATGGCCTGATCAAACATTTGGCTCTGTTCCAAGTCCATTTTCGTCCGAAAATTGCTCAAAACGTACATCGGTGAGCCACACGTCCACGAATTGGGTTGCTACGCGGCAATTCCCAGGCGGTCTCCCATCCAAGTACTAACCAGGCCCGACCCTGCTTAGCTTCCGAGATCAGACGAGATCGGGCGCGCTCAGGGTGGTGTGGCCGTAAGCCACAGCGGCTGCTGAAGACAGACCCTTTATACGTGCCAAAATAACACTGGCAGATCTGTTATTTCACATAGCAATCAACAATAATGGGGATTTTCTCTAACAGTCAACAGCAAAACTAAGAAATAACTACTCCACCCAACAAGAATTTTCCGTATGGCCTGATCAAACATTTGGCTCTGTTCCAAGTCCATTTTCGTCCGAAATTGCTCAAAACGTACATCGGTGAGCCACACGTCCTTGTGGACGACGTATTGGGTCATTGTGCCCAAAACCCAGACTGCGCTCATTCATTCGGCAGCAGTGCAGACTTTACAGAGGTGACTTTCCAGCGCCTAATACCCGATTGCCGAAAGCGACGTGACATAAAACAGAAGTGCAAAACAGAGCGTGAAATACAGGCTGCAAAATAAAAGTAGTTTGGCGTGCCCTGTCTCAACTACAGAGGAAGCGGCATTCTGCTGCTGTAAGATAGGCAGGAAAAGATGGGGACAAAAGCTTACGGCACCTGGTATTCCCAGGCGGTCTCCCATCCAAGTACTAACCAGGCCCGACCCTGCTTAGCTTCCGAGATCAGACGAGATCGGGCGCGCTCAGGGTGGTGTGGCCGTAAGCCACAGCGGCTGCTGAAGACAGACCCTTTATACGTGCCAAAATAACACTGGCAGATCTGTTATTTCACATAGCAATCAACAATAATGGGGATTTTCTCTAACAGTCAACAGCAAAACTAAGAAATAACTACTCCACCCAACAAGAATTTTCCGTATGGCCTGATCAAACATTTGGCTCTGTTCCAAGTCCATTTTCGTCCGAAATTGCTCAAAACGTACATCGGTGAGCCACACGTCCTTGTGGACGACGTATTGGGTCATTGTGCCCAAAACCCAGACTGCGCTCATTCATTCGGCAGCAGTGCAGACTTTACAGAGGTGACTTTCCAGCGCCTAATACCCGATTGCCGAAAGCGACGTGACATAAAACAGAAGTGCAAAACAGAGCGTGAAATACAGGCTGCAAAATAAAAGTAGTTTGGCGTGCCCTGTCTCAACTACAGAGGAAGCGGCATTCTGCTGCTGTAAGATAGGCAAAAAGCTTACGGCACCTGGTATTCCCAGGCGGTCTCCCATCCAAGTACTAACCAGGCCCGACCCTGCTTAGCTTCCGAGATCAGACGAGATCGGGCGCGCTCAGGGTGGTGTGGCCGTAAGCCACAGCGGCTGCTGAAGACAGACCCTTTATACGTGCCAAAATAACACTGGCAGATCTGTTATTTCACATAGCAATCAACAATAATGGGGATTTTCTCTAACAGTCAACAGCAAAACTAAGAAATAACTACTCCACCCAACAAGAATTTTCCGTATGGCCTGATCAAACATTTGGCTCTGTTCCAAGTCCATTTTCGTCCGAAATTGCTCAAAACGTACATCGGTGAGCCACACGTCCTTGTGGACGACGTATTGGGTCATTGTGCCCAAAACCCAGACTGCGCTCATTCATTCGGCAGCAGTGCAGACTTTACAGAGGTGACTTTCCAGCGCCTAATACCCGATTGCCGAAAGCGACGTGACATAAAACAGAAGTGCAAAACAGAGCGTGAAATACAGGCTGCAAAATAAAAGTAGTTTTGGCGTGCCCTGTCTCAACTACAGAGGAAGCGGCATTCTGCTGCTGTAAGATAGGCAAAAGCTTACGGCACCTGGTATTCCCAGGCGGTCTCCCATCCAAGTACTAACCAGGCCGACCCTGCTTAGCTTCCGAGATCACGAGACGGGCGCGCTCAGGGTGGTGTGGCCGTAAGCCACAGCGGCTGCTGAAGACAGACCCTTTATACGTGCCAAAATAACACTGGCAGATCTGTTATTTCACATAGCAATCAACAATAATGGGGATTTTCTCTAACAGTCAACAGCAAAACTAAGAAATAACTACTCCACCCAACAAGAATTTTCCGTATGGCCTGATCAAACATTTGGCTCTGTTCCAAGTCCATTTTCGTCCGAAATTGCTCAAAACGTACATCGGTGAGCCACATGGACGAAAGTATAGAAAGCTTACGGCACCTGGTATTCCCAGGCGGTCTCCCATCCAAGTACTAACCAGGCCCGACCCTGCTTAGCTTCCGAGATCAGACGAGATCGGGCGCGCTCAGGGTGGTGTGGCCGTAAGCCACAGCGGCTGCTGAAGACAGACCCTTTATACGTGCCAAAATAACACTGGCAGATCTGTTATTTCACATAGCAATCAACAATAATGGGGATTTTCTCTAACAGTCAACAGCAAAACTAAGAAATAACTACTCCACCCAACAAGAATTTTCCGTATGGCCTGATCAAACATTTGGCTCTGTTCCAAGTCCATTTTCGTCCGAAATTGCTCAAAACGTACATCGGTGAGCCACACGTCCTTGTGGACGACGTATTGGGTCATTGTGCCCAAAACCCAGACTGCGCTCATTCATTCGGCAGCAGTGCAGACTTTACAGAGGTGACTTTCCAGCGCCTGATACCCGATTGCCGAAAGCGACGTGACATAAAACAGAAGTGCAAAACAGAGCGTGAAATACAGGCTGCAAAATAAAAGTAGTTTTTGGCGTGCCCTGTCTCAACTACAGAGGAAGCGGCATTCTGCTGCTGTAAGATAGGCGGAAAAGCTTACGGCACCTGGTATTCCCAGGCGGTCTCCCATCCAAGTACTAACCAGGCCCGACCCTGCTTAGCTTCCGAGATCAGACGAGATCGGGCGCGCTCAGGGTGGTGTGGCCGTAAGCCACAGCGGCTGCTGAAGACAGACCCTTTATACGTGCCAAAATAACACTGGCAGATCTGTTATTTCACATAGCAATCAACAATAATGGGGATTTTCTCTAACAGTCAACAGCAAAACTAAGAAATAACTACTCCACCCAACAAGAATTTTCCGTATGGCCTGATCAAACATTTGGCTCTGTTCCAAGTCCATTTTCGTCCGAAATTGCTCAAAACGTACATCGGTGAGCCACACGTCCTTGTGGACGACGTATTGGGTCATTGTGCCCAAAACCCAGACTGCGCTCATTCATTCGGCAGCAGTGCAGACTTTACAGAGGTGACTTTCCAGCGCCTAATACCCGA
The DNA here is from genome assembly GCF_001640805.2 of Lates calcarifer. NCBI lineage: Eukaryota > Metazoa > Chordata > Actinopteri > Centropomidae > Lates > Lates calcarifer. The sequence goes on from NW_026117647.1 coordinate 16,495, forward strand.
TTGCCGAAAGCGACGTGACATAAAACAGAAGTGCAAAACAGAGCGTGAAATACAGGCTGCAAAATAAAAGTAGTTTTGGCGTGCCCTGTCTCAACTACAGAGGAAGCGGCATTCTGCTGCTGTAAGATAGGCAAAAAGCTTACGGCACCTGGTATTCCCAGGCGGTCTCCCATCCAAGTACTAACCAGGCCCGACCCTGCTTAGCTTCCGAGATCAGACGAGATCGGGGCGCTCAGGGTGGTGTGGCCGTAAGCCACAGCGGCTGCTGAAGACAGACCCTTTATACGTGCCAAAATAACACTGGCAGATCTGTTATTTCACATAGCAATCAACAATAATGGGGATTTTCTCTAACAGTCAACAGCAAAACTAAGAAATAACTACTCCACCCAACAAGAATTTTCCGTATGGCCTGATCAAACATTTGGCTCTGTTCCAAGTCCACTCAAACGTACAAGCCAACGGTTACTGGCCCATTTACGGCACCTGGTATTCCCAGGCGGTCTCCCATCCAAGTACTAACCAGGCCCGACCCTGCTTAGCTTCCGAGATCAGACGAGATCGGCGCGCTCAGGGTGGTGTGGCCGTAAGCCACAGCGGCTGCTGAAGACAGACCCTTTATACGTGCCAAAATAACACTGGCAGATCTGTTATTTCACATAGCAATCAACAATAATGGGGATTTTCTCTAACAGTCAACAGCAAAACTAAGAAATAACTACCACCCAACAAGAATTTTCCGTATGGCCTGATCAAACATTTGGCTCTGTTCCAAGTCCATTTTTCGTCCGAAATTGCTCAAAACGTACATCGGTGAGCCACACGTCCTTGTGGACGACGTATTGGGTCATTGTGCCAAAACCCAGACTGCGCTCATTCATTCGGCAGCAGTGCAGACTTTACAGAGGTGACTTTCCAGCGCCTAATACCCGATTGCCGAAAGCGACGTGACATAAAACAGAAGTGCAAAACAGAGCGTGAAATACAGGCTGCAAAATAAAAGTAGTTTTGGCGTGCCCTGTCTCAACTACAGAGGAAGCGGCATTCTGCTGTGCTAAGATAGGCAAAAGCTTACGGCACCTGGTATTCCCAGGCGGTCTCCCATCCAGTACTAACCAGGCCCGACCCTGCTTAGCTTCCGAGATCAGACGAGATCGGCGCGCTCAGGGTGGTGTGGCCGTAAGCCACAGCGGCTGCTGAAGACAGACCCTTTATACGTGCCAAAATAACACTGGCAGATCTGTTATTTCACATAGCAATCAACAATAATGGGGATTTTCTCTAACAGTCAACAGCAAAACTAAGAAATAACTACTCCACCCAACAAGAATTTTCCGTATGGCCTGATCAAACATTTGGCTCTGTTCCAAGTCCATTTTCGTCCGAAATTGCTCAAAACGTACATCGGTGAGCCACACGTCCTTGTGGACGACGTATTGGGTCATTGTGCCCCAAAACCCAGACTGCGCTCATTCATTCGGCAGCAGTGCAGACTTTACAGAGGTGACTTTCCAGCGCCTAATACCCGATTGCGAAAGCGACGTGACATAAAACAGAAGTGCAAAACAGAGCGTGAAATACAGGCTGCAAAATAAAAGTAGTTTTGGCGTGCCCTGTCTCAACTACAGAGGAAGCGGCATTCTGCTGCTGTAAGATAGGCAGGAAAAAGCTTACGGGCACCTGGTATTCCCAGGCGGTCTCCCATCCAAGTACTAACCAGGCCCGACCCTGCTTAGCTTCCGAGATCAGACGAGATCGGGGCGCGCTCAGGGTGGTGTGGCCGTAAGCCACAGCGGCTGCTGAAGACAGACCCTTTATACGTGCCAAAATAACACTGGCAGATCTGTTATTTCACATAGCAATCAACAATAATGGGGATTTTCTCTAACAGTCAACAGCAAAACTAAGAAATAACTACTCCACCCAACAAGAATTTTCCGTAT
>NW_026117648.1:0-18076 GCF_001640805.2 Lates calcarifer
GAAGTGCAAACAGAGCGTGAAATACAGGCTGCAAAATAAAAGTAGTTTGGCGTGCCCTGTCTCAACTACAGAGGAAGCGGCATTCTGCTGCTGTAAGATAGGCAGGAAAAGATGGGGACAAAAAGCTTACGGCACCTGGTATTCCCAGGCGGTCTCCCATCCAAGTACTAACCAGGCCCGACCCTGCTTAGCTTCCGAGATCAGACGAGATCGGGCGCGCTCAGGGTGGTGTGGCCGTAAGCCACAGCGGCTGCTGAAGACAGACCCTTTATACGTGCCAAAATAACACTGGCAGATCTGTTATTTCACATAGCAATCAACAATAATGGGGATTTTCTCTAACAGTCAACAGCAAAACTAAGAAATAACTACTCCACCCAACAAGAATTTTCCGTATGGCCTGATCAAACATTTGGCTCTGTTCCAAGTCCATTTTCGTCCGAAATTGCTCAAAACGTACATCGGTGAGCCACACGTCCTTGTGGACGACGTATTGGGTCATTGTGCCCAAAACCCAGACTGCGCTCATTCATTCGGCAGCAGTGCAGACTTTACAGAGGTGACTTTCCAGCGCCTAATACCCGATTGCCGAAAGCGACGTGACATAAAACAGAAGTGCAAAACAGAGCGTGAAATACAGGCTGCAAAATAAAAGTAGTTTTGGCGTGCCCTGTCTCAACTACAGAGGAAGCGGCATTCTGCTGCTGTAAGATAGGCAGGAAAAGATGGGGACAAAAAGCTTACGGCACCTGGTATTCCCAGGCGGTCTCCCATCCAAGTACTAACCAGGCCCGACCCTGCTTAGCTTCCGAGATCAGACGAGATCGGGCGCGCTCAGGGTGGTGTGGCCGTAAGCCACAGCGGCTGCTGAAGACAGACCCTTTATACGTGCCAAAATAACACTGGCAGATCTGTTATTTCACATAGCAATCAACAATAATGGGGATTTTCTCTAACAGTCAACAGCAAAACTAAGAAATAACTACTCCACCCAACAAGAATTTTCCGTATGGCCTGATCAAACATTTGGCTCTGTTCCAAGTCCATTTTCGTCCGAAATTGCTCAAAACGTACATCGGTGAGCCACACGTCCTTGTGGACGACGTATTGGGTCATTGTGCCCAAAACCCAGACTGCGCTCATTCATTCGGCAGCAGTGCAGACTTTACAGAGGTGACTTTCCAGCGCCTAATACCCGATTGCCGAAAGCGACGTGACATAAAACAGAAGTGCAAAACAGAGCGTGAAATACAGGCTGCAAAATAAAAGTAGTTTTGGCGTGCCCTGTCTCAACTACAGAGGAAGCGGCATTCTGCTGCTGTAAGATAGGCAGGAAAAGATGGGGACAAAAAGCTTACGGCACCTGGTATTCCCAGGCGGTCTCCCATCCAAGTACTAACCAGGCCCGACCCTGCTTAGCTTCCGAGATCAGACGAGATCGGCGCGCGCTCAGGGTGGTGTGGCCGTAAGCCACAGCGGCTGCTGAAGACAGACCCTTTATACGTGCCAAAATAACACTGGCAGATCTGTTATTTCACATAGCAATCAACAATAATGGGGATTTTCTCTAACAGTCAACAGCAAAACTAAGAAATAACTACTCCACCCAACAAGAATTTTCCGTATGGCCTGATCAAACATTTGGCTCTGTTCCAAGTCCATTTTCGTCCGAAATTGCTCAAAACGTACATCGGTGAGCCACACGTCCTTGTGGACGACGTATTGGGTCATTGTGCCCAAAACCCAGACTGCGCTCATTCATTCGGCAGCAGTGCAGACTTTACAGAGGTGACTTTCCAGCGCCTAATACCCGATTGCCGAAAGCGACGTGACATAAAACAGAAGTGCAAAACAGAGCGTGAAATACAGGCTGCAAAATAAAAGTAGTTTGGGTGCCCTGTCTCAACTACAGAGGAAGCGGCATTCTGCTGCTGTAAGATAGGCAGGAAAAGATGGGGACAAAAAGCTTACGGCACCTGGTATTCCCAGGCGGTCTCCCATCCAAGTACTAACCAGGCCCGACCCTGCTTAGCTTCCGAGATCAGACGAGATCGGGCGCGCTCAGGGTGGTGTGGCCGTAAGCCACAGCGGCTGCTGAAGACAGACCCTTTATACGTGCCAAAATAACACTGGCAGATCTGTTATTTCACATAGCAATCAACAATAATGGGGATTTTCTCTAACAGTCAACAGCAAAACTAAGAAATAACTACTCCACCCAACAAGAATTTTCCGTATGGCCTGATCAAACATTTGGCTCTGTTCCAAGTCCATTTTCGTCCGAAATTGCTCAAAACGTACATCGGTGAGCCACACGTCCTTGTGGACGACGTATTGGGTCATTGTGCCCAAAACCCAGACTGCGCTCATTCATTCGGCAGCAGTGCAGACTTTACAGAGGTGACTTTCCAGCGCCTAATACCCGATTGCCGAAAGCGACGTGACATAAAACAGAAGTGCAAAACAGAGCGTGAAATACAGGCTGCAAAATAAAAGTAGTTTGGGCGTGCCCTGTCTCAACTACAGAGGAAGCGGCATTCTGCTGCTGTAAGATAGGCAGGAAAAGATGGGGACAAAAAGCTTACGGCACCTGGTATTCCCAGGCGGTCTCCCATCCAAGTACTAACCAGGCCCGACCCTGCTTAGCTTCCGAGATCAGACGAGATCGGGCGCGCTCAGGGTGGTGTGGCCGTAAGCCACAGCGGCTGCTGAAGACAGACCCTTTATACGTGCCAAAATAACACTGGCAGATCTGTTATTTCACATAGCAATCAACAATAATGGGGATTTTCTCTAACAGTCAACAGCAAAACTAAGAAATAACTACTCCACCCAACAAGAATTTTCCGTATGGCCTGATCAAACATTTGGCTCTGTTCCAAGTCCATTTTCGTCCGAAATTGCTCAAAACGTACATCGGTGAGCCACACGTCCTTGTGGACGACGTATTGGGTCATTGTGCCCAAAACCCAGACTGCGCTCATTCATTCGGCAGCAGTGCAGACTTTACAGAGGTGACTTTCCAGCGCCTAATACCCGATTGCCGAAAGCGACGTGACATAAAACAGAAGTGCAAAACAGAGCGTGAAATACAGGCTGCAAAATAAAAGTAGTTTTGGCGTGCCCTGTCTCAACTACAGAGGAAGCGGCATTCTGCTGCTGTAAGATAGGCAGGAAAAGATGGGGACAAAAAGCTTACGGCACCTGGTATTCCCAGGCGGTCTCCCATCCAAGTACTAACCAGGCCCGACCCTGCTTAGCTTCCGAGATCAGACGAGATCGGGCGCGCTCAGGGTGGTGTGGCCGTAAGCCACAGCGGCTGCTGAAGACAGACCCTCTATACATAAAAACAAGTGCAACAAATTTTCAGGTTCCAAACCACAAACATCACACTCCCTTTTTACCTCCTTATTCACTTGATGCAGGACCACATTAGTATATATTCTATTGTGTCTGATTTTAAAATCCAGATCTTCACATTCTGGACTATTATATCTCACATTTAAATTTACCCATATTTTTTTAACATCCATGTCCGACATATATATCCTCCACATTTCCTCCGCCGCAGGTGTTTTAAATTCCTTCTCCAACATTGGGATTTTCTCTAACAGTCAACAGCAAAACTAAGAAATAACTACTCCATCCATCCCAACAAGAAAAGCCCGGTACATACTCATATGCAATGTCTTTAAACTGTCTTATCCCAGCCAGAACAAACTTTCATTTTGCAACATGGTCCCCTTGTCGATTACTTTGGGATTCAAGATTTCCTTACAATCATACACCACTTTTTTCTGTAAGAACCCCGCCCAATCTCCAAACACCTCCTTATAAAACAATGGCAATTTATCCACACATCCCTTTGTTAAACACATAAAGATCCCCAGTCAAATAAAAACTGCTTAAAAAACACTTTCCAACCATACTCTATTTCCCCATACAAGAATTTCTGTACCATTTTGATTCTTATTGCACTTTTTTTTGCTTTTATATCTAGCAGATTTAGCCCACGTTTTCATACATCCCTCCCCATATAAAGTTGCTTATCATGTTATTCAAATCTTTAAAAACCCAATCCGGCAAATCTAAAACACCTAAAACATAATTTATTTTTGACAATAACAAAGTATTTACCACTATCACCTTGCCCTTCAATTTTAGCTGTCTTAGCTTCCAGTAATTTAATGTATTTTTGATCTTATTCATCCAGGTCTCATCCCTGGCTTCCTTTTCCTTAGTTCCTATATTTATTCCTAAAATCTTTATAAAATCATCCCTAAAACGCCCAAAGAACATTATTTCCGACTTTTCAGCTCCCGATGCCTTCTCATACAGTCTTAAATCTTCCAACACATAATTCACACTCTCCATCTTTTACAGTAATACTTGTATCATCCGCATACTGATATATTAAACTTTTTTTACCAAAAGGAATATCGACACTGCTTATTCTTGTATCTTTCTTAACAAAGGCCGCAAACGGCTCCGCGGAAATACTATACAGTATAGCAGACAGAGGGCACCCCTGTCTTATAGATCTCCTCAAAGCAAATACTTCTGTAAGCACCCCATTCACTTTGACGCAACTTTTTGCCTATAGAGCAGTTTTAACCATGACACCAGTCTTTCACCGAACCCAAATTTATACATTGTTTGCCATAAGTAGTCATGTTCCACTCTGTCAAAGGCTTTATTTAAATCCACACTTAAAAGAACTCCCCCCTCATCTTCTTTATTCATATGCCCCACCACATCCCTAACAGAACAAATAGTATCTGTTATGTCTCTCTCCGGTATGCTGTATCCTTGTGTATTTGAAATAATACTTCCTACCACCCTCTTAATTCTGTTGCAAAGACTTTAGCCAAATTTTATAATCACCATTTAATAAACTTAGTGGTCTGTAGTTCTCCAGTTTGTGTGCATTTCCCTTGTTCTTATATAAAATTGTGATTATGCCTTTCGTTATGTCTGGCACCACCTTCCTTTCCTCCATATGCCCATATAGTTTCGCCAATATTGGCACCAAACTGGTTTTATAGAATTCATTTGTTAACCCGTCTGATCCTGGGCTTTTGTATTTTTTTGCTTGATCAATCGCGGCATTCTGCTCATCAGGTAAGATAGGGAAAAAAAGACGGCACCTCCCCTCCACCACATACTTTAGGCTATTCAAAAAGCGGTCTCCCACTCCAGGCTAAAGGGGTAGCATTTAGCGGCGGCATGATCACTTAAACCTATAAACTTATAACTTATCCTTCCTACCAAACTTACAACATTTCTTTTAACTAAACATAAATCAATCCTACTTTGTTTCAAGCTGCCCAACACCATTTGCCTTCTGGAAAATTCCTTTTATATGGATTATCCTCTCTCCATACGTCAACCAAATCATCAGTCAGCAGGATGTGCGTACTGTTCTCGATGCATCGTTCTTGAATATTGCAACATTACATGCATCAAGCCTCGTACACCATACATTAAAATCACCAACTAAAATACAGTTCCCTTTAACTAAACCCTTCATTTTCCCAAAAAACGTTTTTCTCTCTGTTTCAATATTAGGTGCATAGACATTTACCAAACGAAACAGAAGACTTTGCAGTTCAAATTCAATAACTAATAATCTGCCCTTAGTATCCTTAAATATTTGTTTAACATTGTCCACAATTCCTTCTTTGGTCAAAATTGCCACTCCACATTCCCTCTGCCCCCCATGATTCACAAAGAGATCCCCCTCCACATCACCTTCATTCTGTCCATAAGCTCATCGCTCCAATGAGTTTCTTGTAAACATAAAATGTCTGAGTCTAGCCCAGCAAAAACCTGCTCTGCTTTCCGAATGTCTCTAAGTCCGTTACAGTTAAATGAAGAGATTTTAATTGGAGCGCTCATAATGCAAAGAAACAACAAAAAAAGAAATAACTGCAGAGCTTCATTCATACCTTTCATTTTTTCACGTTCATCTTCTCTTTCCCTTTCTTCTTCCTTTTCAATTGCCTTATCATGTCCTCACTGATATCCATCTCTTCTCCGCTACTTCTCAGATTCACGTCCGTCTCCGTCCTGCGCTCAGCTAAGTGGCAACTTCCAGCGACCAGATCCATCCCAACAGTCATGGATCTTCCACCTCCTCCACAGCTGAAAGCAGATGCACATTTGGCATCTCTCCGTTTCCGGGCATAGTGTCCTTGGTTCCCACATTTGAAACATTTAAACGTCGTACATGCCAATTGACGTACTCGGTGTCCACCAACGTCCCATGTGTTAACGACATTTCTGGCTCCATCATTGTGTGGAAAACAGGTGATCAAGCCCCAAACAGCAGCCGCTGTCTGGGGATGACACTCTCAGCGCAAAAAGCCAGATATAGTTCTATTAAACAGCTATTTTCAGCAGGGTGGTGTGGCCGTAAGCCACAGCGGCTGCTGAAGACAGACCCTTTATACGTGCCAAAATAACACTGGCAGATCTGTTATTTCACATAGCAATCAACAATAATGGGGATTTTCTCTAACAGTCAACAGCAAAACTAAGAAATAACTACTCCACCCAACAAGAATTTTCCGTATGGCCTGATCAAACATTTGGCTCTGTTCCAAGTCCATTTTCGTCCGAAATTGCTCAAAACGTACATCGGTGAGCCACACGTCCTTGTGGACGACGTGGGTCATTGTGCCCAAAACCCAGACTGCGCTCATTCAAGCAGTGCAGACTTTACAGAGGTGACTTTCCAGCGCCTAAAATAAAACGTGAGTTGAAATTGGCGTGCCCTGTCTCAACTACAGAGGAAGCGGCATTCTGCTGCTGTAAGATAGGCAGGAAAATACAGGACCTGGTATTCGCAGGCGGTCTCCCATAAGACTAACTCAGGCCATCCACCCTGCTAGTTCCTTAGAGATCATGAGACGAGGCAGGCGCTCAGGGTGCTGCTGTAAGATAGGCCAAAAAGCTTAATTCCCAGGCGGTCTCCCATCCAAGTACGGCCCGACCCTGCTTAGCTTCCGAGATCAGACGAGACCGCGCTCAGGGTGGTAAGCCACAGCGGCTGCTGAAGACAGACCCTTTATACGTGCCAAAATAACACTGGCAGATCTGTTATTTCACATAGCAATCAACAATAATGGGGATTTTCTCTAACAGTCAACAGCAAAACTAAGAAATAACTACTCCACCCAACAAGAATTTTCCGTATGGCCTGATCAAACATTTGGCTCTGTTCCAAGTCCATTTTCGTCCGAAATTGCTCAAAACGTACATCGGTGAGCCACACGTCCTTGTGGACGACGTATTGGGTCATTGTGCCCAAAACCCAGACTGCGCTCATTCATTCGGCAGCAGTGCAGACTTTACAGAGGTGACTTTCCAGCGCCTAATACCCGATTGCCGAAAGCGACGTGACATAAAACAGAAGTGCAAAACAGAGCGTGAAATACAGGCTGCAAAATAAAAGTAGTTTGGGCGTGCCCTGTCTCAACTACAGAGGAAGCGGCATTCTGCTGCTGTAAGATAGGCAGGAAAAGATGGGGACAAAAAGCTTACGGCACCTGGTATTCCCAGGCGGTCTCCCATCCAAGTACTAACCAGGCCCGACCCTGCTTAGCTTCCGAGATCAGACGAGATCGGGCGCGCTCAGGGTGGTGTGGCCGTAAGCCACAGCGGCTGCTGAAGACAGACCCTTTATACGTGCCAAAATAACACTGGCAGATCTGTTATTTCACATAGCAATCAACAATAATGGGGATTTTCTCTAACAGTCAACAGCAAAACTAAGAAATAACTACTCCACCCAACAAGAATTTTCCGTATGGCCTGATCAAACATTTGGCTCTGTTCCAAGTCCATTTTCGTCCGAAATTGCTCAAAACGTACATCGGTGAGCCACACGTCCTTGTGGACGACGTATTGGGTCATTGTGCCCAAAACCCAGACTGCGCTCATTCATTCGGCAGCAGTGCAGACTTTACAGAGGTGACTTTCCAGCGCCTAATACCCGATTGCCGAAAGCGACGTGACATAAAACAGAAGTGCAAAACAGAGCGTGAAATACAGGCTGCAAAATAAAAGTAGTTTTGGCGTGCCCTGTCTCAACTACAGAGGAAGCGGCATTCTGCTGCTGTAAGATAGGCAGGAAAAGATGGGGACAAAAAGCTTACGGCACCTGGTATTCCCAGGCGGTCTCCCATCCAAGTACTAACCAGGCCCGACCCTGCTTAGCTTCCGAGATCAGACGAGATCGGGCGCGCTTTTTTTTTTTTTTGTGGCCGTAACAAGCCACAGCGGCTGCAAATATACAACCAAAAACGTGCCAAAAGAATCTGGCACTTCCAGTATCATCATAGCAATCAACAATAATGGGGATTTTCTCTAACAGTCAACAGCAAAACTAAGAAATAACTACTCCACCCAACAAGAATTTTCCGTATGGCCTGATCAAACATTTGGCTCTGTTCCAAGTCCATTTTCGTCCGAAATTGCTCAAAACGTACATCGGTGAGCCACACGTCCTTGTGGACGACGTATTGGGTCATTGTGCCCAAAACCCAGACTGCGCTCATTCATTCGGCAGCAGTGCAGACTTTACAGAGGTGACTTTCCAGCGCCTAATACCCGATTGCCGAAAGCGACGTGACATAAAACAGAAGTGCAAAACAGAGCGTGAAATACAGGCTGCAAAATAAAAGTAGTTTTGGCGTGCCCTGTCTCAACTACAGAGGAAGCGGCATTCTGCTGCTGTAAGATAGGGACAAAAAGCTTACGGCACCTGGTATTCCCAGGCGGTCTCCCATCCAAGTACTAACCAGGCCCGACCCTGCTTAGCTTCCGAGATCAGACGAGATCGGGCGCGCTCAGGGTGGTGTGGCCGTAAGCCACAGCGGCTGCTGAAGACAGACCCTTTATACGTGCCAAAATAACACTGGCAGATCTGTTATTTCACATAGCAATCAACAATAATGGGGATTTTCTCTAACAGTCAACAGCAAAACTAAGAAATAACTACTCCACCCAACAAGAATTTTCCGTATGGCCTGATCAAACATTTGGCTCTGTTCCAAGTCCATTTTCGTCCGAAATTGCTCAAAACGTACATCGGTGAGCCACACGTCCTTGTGGACGACGTATTGGGTCATTGTGCCCAAAACCCAGACTGCGCTCATTCATTCGGCAGCAGTGCAGACTTTACAGAGGTGACTTTCCAGCGCCTAATACCCGATTGCCGAAAGCGACGTGACATAAAACAGAAGTGCAAAACAGAGCGTGAAATACAGGCTGCAAAATAAAAGTAGTTTGGCGTGCCCTGTCTCAACTACAGAGGAAGCGGCATTCTGCTGCTGTAAGATAGGCAGGAAAAGATGGGGACAAAAAGCTTACGGCACCTGGTATTCCCAGGCGGTCTCCCATCCAAGTACTAACCAGGCCCGACCCTGCTTAGCTTCCGAGATCAGACGAGATCGGGCGCGCTCAGGGTGGTGTGGCCGTAAGCCACAGCGGCTGCTGAAGACAGACCCTTTATACGTGCCAAAATAACACTGGCAGATCTGTTATTTCACATAGCAATCAACAATAATGGGGATTTTCTCTAACAGTCAACAGCAAAACTAAGAAATAACTACTCCACCCAACAAGAATTTTCCGTATGGCCTGATCAAACATTTGGCTCTGTTCCAAGTCCATTTTCGTCCGAAATTGCTCAAAACGTACATCGGTGAGCCACACGTCCTTGTGGACGACGTATTGGGTCATTGTGCCCAAAACCCAGACTGCGCTCATTCATTCGGCAGCAGTGCAGACTTTACAGAGGTGACTTTCCAGCGCCTAATACCCGATTGCCGAAAGCGACGTGACATAAAACAGAAGTGCAAAACAGAGCGTGAAATACAGGCTGCAAAATAAAAGTAGTTTTGGCGTGCCCTGTCTCAACTACAGAGGAAGCGGCATTCTGCTGCTGTAAGATAGGGAAAAAAGCTTACGGCACCTGGTATTCCCAGGCGGTCTCCCATCCAAGTACTAACCAGGCCCGACCCTGCTTAGCTTCCGAGATCAGACGAGATCGGGCGCGCTCAGGGTGGTGTGGCCGTAAGCCACAGCGGCTGCTGAAGACAGACCCTTTATACGTGCCAAAATAACACTGGCAGATCTGTTATTTCACATAGCAATCAACAATAATGGGGATTTTCTCTAACAGTCAACAGCAAAACTAAGAAATAACTACTCCACCCAACAAGAATTTTCCGTATGGCCTGATCAAACATTTGGCTCTGTTCCAAGTCCATTTTCGTCCGAAATTGCTCAAAACGTACATCGGTGAGCCACACGTCCTTGTGGACGACGTATTGGGTCATTGTGCCCAAAACCCAGACTGCGCTCATTCATTCGGCAGCAGTGCAGACTTTACAGAGGTGACTTTCCAGCGCCTAATACCCGATTGCCGAAAGCGACGTGACATAAAACAGAAGTGCAAAACAGAGCGTGAAATACAGGCTGCAAAATAAAAGTAGTTTTGGCGTGCCCTGTCTCAACTACAGAGGAAGCGGCATTCTGCTGCTGTAAGATAGGCAAAAAGCTTACGGCACCTGGTATTCCCAGGCGGTCTCCCATCCAAGTACTAACCAGGCCCGACCCTGCTTAGCTTCCGAGATCAGACGAGATCGGGCGCGCTCAGGGTGGTGTGGCCGTAAGCCACAGCGGCTGCTGAAGACAGACCCTTTATACGTGCCAAAATAACACTGGCAGATCTGTTATTTCACATAGCAATCAACAATAATGGGGATTTTCTCTAACAGTCAACAGCAAAACTAAGAAATAACTACTCCACCCAACAAGAATTTTCCGTATGGCCTGATCAAACATTTGGCTCTGTTCCAAGTCCATTTTCGTCCGAAATTGCTCAAAACGTACATCGGTGAGCCACACGTCCTTGTGGACGACGTATTGGGTCATTGTGCCCAAAACCCAGACTGCGCTCATTCATTCGGCAGCAGTGCAGACTTTACAGAGGTGACTTTCCAGCGCCTAATACCCGATTGCCGAAAGCGACGTGACATAAAACAGAAGTGCAAAACAGAGCGTGAAATACAGGCTGCAAAATAAAAGTAGTTTTGGCGTGCCCTGTCTCAACTACAGAGGAAGCGGCATTCTGCTGCTGTAAGATAGGGACAAAAAGCTTACGGCACCTGGTATTCCCAGGCGGTCTCCCATCCAAGTACTAACCAGGCCCGACCCTGCTTAGCTTCCGAGATCAGACGAGATCGGGCGCGCTCAGGGTGGTGTGGCCGTAAGCCACAGCGGCTGCTGAAGACAGACCCTTTATACGTGCCAAAATAACACTGGCAGATCTGTTATTTCACATAGCAATCAACAATAATGGGGATTTTCTCTAACAGTCAACAGCAAAACTAAGAAATAACTACTCCACCCAACAAGAATTTTCCGTATGGCCTGATCAAACATTTGGCTCTGTTCCAAGTCCATTTTCGTCCGAAATTGCTCAAAACGTACATCGGTGAGCCACACGTCCTTGTGGACGACGTATTGGGTCATTGTGCCCAAAACCCAGACTGCGCTCATTCATTCGGCAGCAGTGCAGACTTTACAGAGGTGACTTTCCAGCGCCTAATACCCGATTGCCGAAAGCGACGTGACATAAAACAGAAGTGCAAAACAGAGCGTGAAATACAGGCTGCAAAATAAAAGTAGTTTTGGCGTGCCCTGTCTCAACTACAGAGGAAGCGGCATTCTGCTGCTGTAAGATAGGGAAAAGAAAAGCTTACGGCACCTGGTATTCCCAGGCGGTCTCCCATCCAAGTACTAACCAGGCCCGACCCTGCTTAGCTTCCGAGATCAGACGAGATCGGGCGCGCTCAGGGTGGTGTGGCCGTAAGCCACAGCGGCTGCTGAAGACAGACCCTTTATACGTGCCAAAATAACACTGGCAGATCTGTTATTTCACATAGCAATCAACAATAATGGGGATTTTCTCTAACAGTCAACAGCAAAACTAAGAAATAACTACTCCACCCAACAAGAATTTTCCGTATGGCCTGATCAAACATTTGGCTCTGTTCCAAGTCCATTTTCGTCCGAAATTGCTCAAAACGTACATCGGTGAGCCACACGTCCTTGTGGACGACGTATTGGGTCATTGTGCCCAAAACCCAGACTGCGCTCATTCATTCGGCAGCAGTGCAGACTTTACAGAGGTGACTTTCCAGCGCCTAATACCGATTGCCGAAAGCGACGTGACATAAAACAGAAGTGCAAAACAGAGCGTGAAATACAGGCTGCAAAATAAAAGTAGTTTTGGCGTGCCCTGTCTCAACTACAGAGGAAGCGGCATTCTGCTGCTGTAAGATAGGCAGGAAAAGATGGGACAAAAAGCTTACGGCACCTGGTATTCCCAGGCGGTCTCCCATCCAAGTACTAACCAGGCCCGACCCTGCTTAGCTTCCGAGATCAGACGAGATCGGGCGCGCTCAGGGTGGTGTGGCCGTAAGCCACAGCGGCTGCTGAAGACAGACCCTTTATACGTGCCAAAATAACACTGGCAGATCTGTTATTTCACATAGCAATCAACAATAATGGGGATTTTCTCTAACAGTCAACAGCAAAACTAAGAAATAACTACTCCACCCAACAAGAATTTTCCGTATGGCCTGATCAAACATTTGGCTCTGTTCCAAGTCCATTTTCGTCCGAAATTGCTCAAAACGTACATCGGTGAGCCACACGTCCTTGTGGACGACGTATTGGGTCATTGTGCCCAAAACCCAGACTGCGCTCATTCATTCGGCAGCAGTGCAGACTTTACAGAGGTGACTTTCCAGCGCCTAATACCCGATTGCCGAAAGCGACGTGACATAAAACAGAAGTGCAAAACAGAGCGTGAAATACAGGCTGCAAAATAAAAGTAGTTTTGGCGTGCCCTGTCTCAACTACAGAGGAAGCGGCATTCTGCTGCTGTAAGATAGGAAAAGATGGGGACAAAAAGCTTACGGCACCTGGTATTCCCAGGCGGTCTCCCATCAAGTACTAACCAGGCCCGACCCTGCTTAGCTTCCGAGATCAGACGAGATCGGGCGCGCTCAGGGTGGTGTGGCCGTAAGCCACAGCGGCTGCTGAAGACAGACCCTTTATACGTGCCAAAATAACACTGGCAGATCTGTTATTTCACATAGCAATCAACAATAATGGGGATTTTCTCTAACAGTCAACAGCAAAACTAAGAAATAACTACTCCACCCAACAAGAATTTTCCGTATGGCCTGATCAAACATTTGGCTCTGTTCCAAGTCCATTTTCGTCCGAAATTGCTCAAAACGTACATCGGTGAGCCACACGTCCTTGTGGACGACGTATTGGGTCATTGTGCCCAAAACCCAGACTGCGCTCATTCATTCGGCAGCAGTGCAGACTTTACAGAGGTGACTTTCCAGCGCCTAATACCCGATTGCCGAAAGCGACGTGACATAAAACAGAAGTGCAAAACAGAGCGTGAAATACAGGCTGCAAAATAAAAGTAGTTTTGGCGTGCCCTGTCTCAACTACAGAGGAAGCGGCATTCTGCTGCTGTAAGATAGGCAGGAAAAGCTTACGGCACCTGGTATTCCCAGGCGGTCTCCCATCCAAGTACTAACCAGGCCCGACCCTGCTTAGCTTCCGAGATCAGACGAGATCGGGCGCGCTCAGGGTGGTGTGGCCGTAAGCCACAGCGGCTGCTGAAGACAGACCCTTTATACGTGCCAAAATAACACTGGCAGATCTGTTATTTCACATAGCAATCAACAATAATGGGGATTTTCTCTAACAGTCAACAGCAAAACTAAGAAATAACTACTCCACCCAACAAGAATTTTCCGTATGGCCTGATCAAACATTTGGCTCTGTTCCAAGTCCATTTTCGTCCGAAATTGCTCAAAACGTACATCGGTGAGCCACACGTCCTTGTGGACGACGTATTGGGTCATTGTGCCCAAAACCCAGACTGCGCTCATTCATTCGCAGCAGTGCAGACTTTACAGAGGTGACTTTCCAGCGCCTAATACCGATTGCCGAAAGCGACGTGACATAAAACAGAAGTGCAAAACAGAGCGTGAAATACAGGCTGCAAAAAAAAGTAGTTTGGCGTGCCCTGTCTCAACTACAGAGGAAGCGGCATTCTGCTGCTGTAAGATAGGCAGGAAAAGATGGGACAAAAAGCTTACGGCACCTGGTATTCCCAGGCGGTCTCCCATCAAGTACTAACCAGGCCCGACCCTGCTTAGCTTCCGAGATCAGACGAGATCGGGCGCGCTCAGGGTGGTGTGGCCGTAAGCCACAGCGGCTGCTGAAGACAGACCCTTTATACGTGCCAAAATAACACTGGCAGATCTGTTATTTCACATAGCAATCAACAAAATGGGGATTTTCTCTAACAGTCAACAGCAAAACTAAGAAATAACTACTCCACCCAACAAGAATTTTCCGTATGGCCTGATCAAACATTTGGCTCTGTTCCAAGTCCATTTTCGTCCGAAATTGCCACATCATTAAGAGGTTCCCGATTGCCGAAAGCGACGTGACATAAAACAGAAGTGCAAAACAGAGCGTGGCAGGAATAGCTTCCGAGATCAGACGAGATCGGGCGCGCTCAGGGTGGTGTGGCCGTAAGCCACAGCGGCTGCTGAAGACAGACCCTTTATACGTGCCAAAATAACACTGGCAGATCTGTTATTTCACATAGCAATCAACAATAATGGGGATTTTCTCTAACAGTCAACAGCAAAACTAAGAAATAACTACTCCACCCAACAAGAATTTTCCGTATGGCCTGATCAAACATTTGGCTCTGTTCCAAGTCCATTTTCGTCCGAAATTGCTCAAAACGTACATCGGTGAGCCACACGTCCTTGTGGACGACGTATTGGGTCATTGTGCCCAAAACCCAGACTGCGCTCATTCATTCGGCAGCAGTGCAGACTTTACAGAGGTGACTTTCCAGCGCCTAATACCCGATTGCCGAAAGCGACGTGACATAAAACAGAAGTGCAAAACAGAGCGTGAAATACAGGCTGCAAAATAAAAGTAGTTTTGGGCGTGCCCTGTCTCAACTACAGAGGAAGCGGCATTCTGCTGCTGTAAGATAGGGACAAAAAGCTTACGGCACCTGGTATTCCCAGGCGGTCTCCCATCCAAGTACTAACCAGGCCCGACCCTGCTTAGCTTCCGAGATCAGACGAGATCGGGCGCTCAGGGTGGTGTGGCCGTAAGCCACAGCGGCTGCTGAAGACAGACCCTTGATACGTGCCAAAATAACACTGGCAGATCTGTTATTATCCTGGGGTTTAAGAAAATTGGTTGCTTAAAAACTTGATTGATTTCTGTACACTCATAAAATACTCTTTCTTTTAAGAACTCCGCCCATGCACTGAACACTTCCTGATAAAACAACGGTATTTTATTATCGCTACCTTTCTTTAGGCTCATAAAAATTCCATCATCACCACACCCCCCACTGTTATGTAAGAATTGCTTAAAATACATCTTCCACCCATACTCCCGCTCACCATATAAGAACTTCTGAACCGTTTTAATCCTCATTGCATTTTTCTTCAAAACTAAATCTACTAAATTCAACCCTCCTCTATCCTTACATCCTATCAGTGTCTTCATTGATATCCTTATATTCTTCCCTCCCCAAATGAAATTATTCACTGTATTTTTCAGCTCCTTTAACACCCACCCCGGCATATCCAACACTCCCAGAACATAGTTTATTTTAGACATTAACAATGCATTCACCACAATTACTTTACCCCTCAATTTCAATTGTCTTAATTTCCAGAAATTAAGCGTATTCCTGATTTTATTTAGCACCCCCTCCCAAGTTTCATCCCCTTTCTCTTCCTTCAATCCTATTTATCCCTAAAATTCTAATAAAATCATCCCTGATCTTAAATGGGATTCCGTCTTGTTTATTCCCGCTTCCCCAAAGAACATGATTTCAGTTTTTCCCACGTTTATTTTAGCACCCGATGCCTCCCCATAAATCTCCAGGTCCTCCATCACATATTCAATGCTTTAAATTTTTAACAGTGAAGCTCGTATCATCCGCAAACTGATAAATCATACTATTTTTCCCAAACGGCATGTCAATACCTAAGATCCTCCTATCCTGCTTAACAAAAAATAGCTAGTGGCTCCGCAGAGATACTATAGAGGATTGCAGACAGGGGACATCCTTGTCTGATGGACCTCCCTAGATTAAAAACATCAGTCAATGTACCATTTACTTTTATTCTCCCTTTAGCATTTCCATACAACAATTTCAACCAAGAAATTAGTTTATCCCCAAATCCAAACTTCTCCATTGTACTCCATAAATAGTCATGCTCTACCCTATCAAAAGCTTTATTCAGATCAATACTCAATAAAATCCCTCCCTCCTTTTCCCTGTTCATTTGTCCCACCACATCCCTGACTGAACATATAATATCAGTAATGTCCCTCCCCGGCATACTGTACCCCTGTGTAGTTGAAATGATGCTTCCCGCCACCATCTTAATCCTATTAGCCAATATTTTTGTTAAAATTTTGTAATCACTATTTAGAAGGCTTAATGGTCTATAGTTTTCCAGCTTCTTCTTACTCCCTCTATTTTTATAGAGGATTAATAATCCCTGTTGCCATTGAATCAGGCACCACTCCTTTTTCCTCCATACATTTTAAACCTTTAATAGTATTGGTGCTACTAAATCAACAAATGTTTTGTAAAACTCATTTGTCAGCCCATCTGACCCCGGGCTTTTATATGTTTTTGCTTGATTAATAGCTTCTCTTATTTCCTCAATGCATATCTCCTCATCACACATCTCCCTATTCTCCTCTGAGAGCCTGACCTCAACTGTTCCCAGTAACCTCTCCACCAAATCCTGATTAATCTCCTCCCTCCTAAATAACGTATCATAATAAGTATACACCTCTTCTAAAATACCCACAAAATCATTTATCATCTCCCCCTTATCATTCTCCAATTCCCCTATAAAATTTTCCTCTGCCTCTTCCCTTCCAGATTTAAAAAGAACTTTGTACTCTTTTCCCCCTCCACTACATATTTAGCTCTACTTCTTATTATAGCGCCCATAAATTTCTCTTTCTCTAAGTTTTCCAATTCACACTGTAATTTTACCATCTTTACATTATCCACTACAATCCTCTCCTCCTCCTTCTCCAGCTCATCCCTCAATTCTATTTCCCTTTTTCTTTCAAATAATTTCTCTGTGTTGCATATCTTATACTTAACCATTTTATTTTACTTTTTACCCTCTCCCACCACTCACATATATTTAATTCAAACAATGTACTTTTTTCTCCCTTGTGATGCACTCACCCACTTTTATACTCCGGTTCTTCCAACAAACTAGCATTTAAAACACCACATCCCCCCTCCCCTCCCTCCCCTTCTTTCACCCAACTGAAAAAACAGCGCAGCATGATCGCTTATCCCCAAAAACTTATACCTTATATTCATCAAATAATTAGCAGCACATCTTTTAACCAAACATAAATCGATTCTACTTTGCTTTAATTGACCCAAAACTAATTGTTTCCTTGAATATTGCTTTCTATATGGATTTTCCTCCCTCCATGCATCAATTAAATCCTCCTTTAACAAAACATTGTTTAACACTGCTCTAGACCCGTCATTTTTAAAACCCCAGCACTACATACATCCAGTCTAGTGCACCTTACATTAAAGTCACCAGTTAACAAGCAATTCCCCTTAACAAAACCCGTCATTCTCCCAAAAAAAATTTTCCTTTCAGCTTCTACATTAGGTGCATAAACGTTGATCAAACGAATAAAACATTCTGTAACTCAAAATCGATGACCAAAAACCTTCCCTTGTCATCCTTGAAAATTTCCTTGATATTGTCTACACTCCCCTCCTTAATCAAAATCGCCCACCCACATTCCCTCTGGCCCCCCATGGTTAACAAAAGAGATCCCTCCAGAGACTTCTCATATTGTCCATTATTTCGTCAGTCCAATGAGTCTCTTGTAAGCAAATTATGTCTGTGCTGAGTGCGATAAAAAC
>NW_026117649.1:0-20066 GCF_001640805.2 Lates calcarifer
TGATCAAACATTTGGCTCTGTTCCAAGTCCATTTTCGTCCGAAATTGCTCAAAACGTACATCGGTGAGCCACACGTCCTTGTGGACGACGTATTGGGTCATTGTGCCCAAAACCCAGACTGCGCTCATTCATTCGGCAGCAGTGCAGACTTTACAGAGGTGACTTTCCAGCGCCTATACCGATTGCCGAAAGCGACGTGACATAAAACAGAAGTGCAAAACAGAGCGTGAAATACAGGCTGCAAAATAAAAGTAGTTTTGGCGTGCCCTGTCTCAACTACAGAGGAAGCGGCATTGCTGCTGTAAGATAGGCAGGAAAAGATGGGGACAAAAGCTTACGGCACCTGGTATTCCCAGGCGGTCTCCCATCCAAGTACTAACCAGGCCCGACCCTGCTTAGCTTCCGAGATCAGACGAGATCGGGCGCGCTCAGGGTGGTGTGGCCGTAAGCCACAGCGGCTGCTGAAGACAGACCCTTTATACGTGCCAAAATAACACTGGCAGATCTGTTATTTCACATAGCAATCAACAATAATGGGGATTTTCTCTAACAGTCAACAGCAAAACTAAGAAATAACTACTCCACCCAACAAGAATTTTCCGTATGGCCTGATCAAACATTTGGCTCTGTTCCAAGTCCATTTTCGTCCGAAATTGCTCAAAACGTACATCGTGAGCCACACGTCCTTGTGGACGACGTATTGGGTCATTGTGCCCAAAACCCAGACTGCGCTCATTCATTCGGCAGCAGTGCAGACTTTACAGAGGTGACTTTCCAGCGCCTAATACCGATTGCCGAAAGCGACGTGACATAAAACAGAAGTGCAAAACAGAGCGTGAAATACAGGCTGCAAAATAAAAGTAGTTTGGCGTGCCCTGTCTCAACTACAGAGGAAGCGGCATTCTGCTGCTGTAAGATAGGGACAAAAAGCTTACGGCACCTGGTATTCCCAGGCGGTCTCCCATCCAAGTACTAACCAGGCCCGACCCTGCTTAGCTTCCGAGATCAGACGAGATCGGGCGCGCTCAGGGTGGTGTGGCCGTAAGCCACAGCGGCTGCTGAAGACAGACCCTTTATACGTGCCAAAATAACACTGGCAGATCTGTTATTTCACATAGCAATCAACAATAATGGGGATTTTCTCTAACAGTCAACAGCAAAACTAAGAAATAACTGCCGTAGAGGCTCTGTTCCAAGTCCATTTTCGTCCGAAATAAAACGTACATCGGTGAGCCCACACGTCCTTGTGGATATTGGGTCATTGTGCCCAAAACCCAGACTGCGCTCATTCATTCGGCAGCAGTGCAGACTTTACAGAGGTGACTTTCTATACCCGATTGCCGAAAGCGACGTGACATAAAACAGAAGTGCAAAACAGAGCGTGAAATACAGGCTGCAAAATAAAAGTAGTTTGGCAATACAGAGGAAGCGCATTCTGCTGCTGTAAGATCAGGAAAAGATGGGGACAAAAAGCTTACGGCACCTGGTATTCCCAGGCGGTCTCCCATCCAAGTACTAACCAGGCCCGACCCTGCTTAGCTTCCGAGATCAGACGAGATCGGGCGCGCTCAGGGTGGTGTGGCCGTAAGCCACAGCGGCTGCTGAAGACAGACCCTTTATACGTGCCAAAATAACACTGGCAGATCTGTTATTTCACATAGCAATCAACAATAATGGGGATTTTCTCTAACAGTCAACAGCAAAACTAAGAAATAACTACTCCACCCAACAAGAATTTTCCGTATGGCCTGATCAAACATTTGGCTCTGTTCCAAGTCCATTTTCGTCCGAAATTGCTCAAAACGTACATCGGTGAGCCACACGTCCTTGTGGACGACGTATTGGGTCATTGTGCCCAAAACCCAGACTGCGCTCATTCATTCGGCAGCAGTGCAGACTTTACAGAGGTGACTTTCCAGCGCCTAATACCCGATTGCCGAAAGCGACGTGACATAAAACAGAAGTGCAAAACAGAGCGTGAAATACAGGCTGCAAAATAAAAGTAGTTTTGGCGTGCCCTGTCTCAACTACAGAGGAAGCGGCATTCTGCTGCTGTAAGATAGGGACAAAAAGCTTACGGCACCTGGTATTCCCAGGCGGTCTCCCATCCAAGTACTAACCAGGCCCGACCCTGCTTAGCTTCCGAGATCAGACGAGATCGGGCGCGCTCAGGGTGGTGTGGCCGTAAGCCACAGCGGCTGCTGAAGACAGACCCTTTATACGTGCCAAAATAACACTGGCAGATCTGTTATTTCACATAGCAATCAACAATAATGGGGATTTTCTCTAACAGTCAACAGCAAAACTAAGAAATAACTACTCCACCCAACAAGAATTTTCCGTATGGCCTGATCAAACATTTGGCTCTGTTCCAAGTCCATTTTCGTCCGAAATTGCTCAAAACGTACATCGGTGAGCCACACGTCCTTGTGGACGACGTATTGGGTCATTGTGCCCAAAACCCAGACTGCGCTCATTCATTCGGCAGCAGTGCAGACTTTACAGAGGTGACTTTCCAGCGCCTAATACCCGATTGCCGAAAGCGACGTGACATAAAACAGAAGTGCAAAACAGAGCGTGAAATACAGGCTGCAAAATAAAAGTAGTTTGGGCGTGCCCTGTCTCAACTACAGAGGAAGCGGCATTCTGCTGCTGTAAGATAGGCAGGAAAAGATGGGGACAAAAAGCTTACGGCACCTGGTATTCCCAGGCGGTCTCCCATCCAAGTACTAACCAGGCCCGACCCTGCTTAGCTTCCGAGATCAGACGAGATCGGGCGCGCTCAGGGTGGTGTGGCCGTAAGCCACAGCGGCTGCTGAAGACAGACCCTTTATACGTGCCAAAATAACACTGGCAGATCTGTTATTTCACATAGCAATCAACAATAATGGGGATTTTCTCTAACAGTCAACAGCAAAACTAAGAAATAACTACTCCACCCAACAAGAATTTTCCGTATGGCCTGATCAAACATTTGGCTCTGTTCCAAGTCCATTTTCGTCCGAAATTGCTCAAAACGTACATCGGTGAGCCACACGTCCTTGTGGACGACGTATTGGGTCATTGTGCCCAAAACCCAGACTGCGCTCATTCATTCGGCAGCAGTGCAGACTTTACAGAGGTGACTTTCCAGCGCCTAATACCCGATTGCCGAAAGCGACGTGACATAAACAGAAGTGCAAAACAGAGCGTGAAATACAGGCTGCAAAATAAAAGTAGTTTTGGCGTGCCCTGTCTCAACTACAGAGGAAGCGGCATTCTGCTGCTGTAAGATAGGGACAAAAAGCTTACGGCACCTGGTATTCCCAGGCGGTCTCCCATCCAAGTACTAACCAGGCCCGACCCTGCTTAGCTTCCGAGATCAGACGAGATCGGGCGCGCTCAGGGTGGTGTGGCCGTAAGCCACAGCGGCTGCTGAAGACAGACCCTTTATACGTGCCAAAATAACACTGGCAGATCTGTTATTTCACATAGCAATCAACAATAATGGGGATTTTCTCTAACAGTCAACAGCAAAACTAAGAAATAACTACTCCACCCAACAAGAATTTTCCGTATGGCCTGATCAAACATTTGGCTCTGTTCCAAGTCCATTTTCGTCCGAAATTGCTCAAAACGTACATCGGTGAGCCACACGTCCTTGTGGACGACGTATTGGGTCATTGTGCCCAAAACCCAGACTGCGCTCATTCATTCGGCAGCAGTGCAGACTTTACAGAGGTGACTTTCCAGCGCCTAATACCCGATTGCCGAAAGCGACGTGACATAAAACAGAAGTGCAAAACAGAGCGTGAAATACAGGCTGCAAAATAAAAGTAGTTTTGGCGTGCCCTGTCTCAACTACAGAGGAAGCGGCATTCTGCTGCTGTAAGATAGGGGACAAAAAGCTTACGGCACCTGGTATTCCCAGGCGGTCTCCCATCCAAGTACTAACCAGGCCCGACCCTGCTTAGCTTCCGAGATCAGACGAGATCGGGCGCGCTCAGGGTGGTGTGGCCGTAAGCCACAGCGGCTGCTGAAGACAGACCCTTTATACGTGCCAAAATAACACTGGCAGATCTGTTATTTCACATAGCAATCAACAATAATGGGGATTTTCTCTAACAGTCAACAGCAAAACTAAGAAATAACTACTCCACCCAACAAGAATTTTCCGTATGGCCTGATCAAACATTTGGCTCTGTTCCAAGTCCATTTTCGTCCGAAATTGCTCAAAACGTACATCGGTGAGCCACACGTCCTTGTGGACGACGTATTGGGTCATTGTGCCCAAAACCCAGACTGCGCTCATTCATTCGGCAGCAGTGCAGACTTTACAGAGGTGACTTTCCAGCGCCTAATACCCGATTGCCGAAAGCGACGTGACATAAAACAGAAGTGCAAAACAGAGCGTGAAATACAGGCTGCAAAATAAAAGTAGTTTTGGCGTGCCCTGTCTCAACTACAGAGGAAGCGGCATTCTGCTGCTGTAAGATAGGCAGACAAAAAGCTTACGGCACCTGGTATTCCCAGGCGGTCTCCCATCCAAGTACTAACCAGGCCCGACCCTGCTTAGCTTCCGAGATCAGACGAGATCGGGCGCGCTCAGGGTGGTGTGGCCGTAAGCCACAGCGGCTGCTGAAGACAGACCCTTTATACGTGCCAAAATAACACTGGCAGATCTGTTATTTCACATAGCAATCAACAATAATGGGGATTTTCTCTAACAGTCAACAGCAAAACTAAGAAATAACTACTCCACCCAACAAGAATTTTCCGTATGGCCTGATCAAACATTTGGCTCTGTTCCAAGTCCATTTTCGTCCGAAATTGCTCAAAACGTACATCGGTGAGCCACACGTCCTTGTGGACGACGTATTGGGTCATTGTGCCCAAAACCCAGACTGCGCTCATTCATTCGGCAGCAGTGCAGACTTTACAGAGGTGACTTTCCAGCGCCTAATACCCGATTGCCGAAAGCGACGTGACATAAAACAGAAGTGCAAAACAGAGCGTGAAATACAGGCTGCAAAATAAAAGTAGTTTTGGCGTGCCCTGTCTCAACTACAGAGGAAGCGGCATTCTGCTGCTGTAAGATAGGCAGGACAAAAAGCTTACGGCACCTGGTATTCCCAGGCGGTCTCCCATCCAAGTACTAACCAGGCCCGACCCTGCTTAGCTTCCGAGATCAGACGAGATCGGGCGCGCTCAGGGTGGTGTGGCCGTAAGCCACAGCGGCTGCTGAAGACAGACCCTTTATACGTGCCAAAATAACACTGGCAGATCTGTTATTTCACATAGCAATCAACAATAATGGGGATTTTCTCTAACAGTCAACAGCAAAACTAAGAAATAACTACTCCACCCAACAAGAATTTTCCGTATGGCCTGATCAAACATTTGGCTCTGTTCCAAGTCCATTTTCGTCCGAAATTGCTCAAAACGTACATCGGTGAGCCACACGTCCTTGTGGACGACGTATTGGGTCATTGTGCCCAAAACCCAGACTGCGCTCATTCATTCGGCAGCAGTGCAGACTTTACAGAGGTGACTTTCCAGCGCCTGATTGCCGAAAGCGACGTGACATAAAACAGAAGTGCAAAACAGAGCGTGAAATACAGGCTGCAAAATAAAAGTAGTCGTGCCCTGTCTCAACTACAGAGGAAGCGGCATTCTGCTGCTGTAACCCGAGATCGGGCGCGCTCAGGGTGGTGTGGCCGTAAGCCACAGCGGCTGCTGAAGACAGACCCTTTATACGTGCCAAAATAACACTGGCAGATCTGTTATTTCACATAGCAATCAACAATAATGGGGATTTTCTCTAACAGTCAACAGCAAAACTAAGAAATAACTACTCCACCCAACAAGAATTTTCCGTATGGCCTGATCAAACATTTGGCTCTGTTCCAAGTCCATTTTCGTCCGAAATTGCTCAAAACGTACATCGGTGAGCCACACGTCCTTGTGGACGACGTATTGGGTCATTGTGCCCAAAACCCAGACTGCGCTCATTCATTCGGCAGCAGTGCAGACTTTACAGAGGTGACTTTCCAGCGCCTAATACCCGATTGCCGAAAGCGACGTGACATAAAACAGAAGTGCAAAACAGAGCGTGAAATACAGGCTGCAAAATAAAAGTAGTTTTGGCGTGCCCTGTCTCAACTACAGAGGAAGCGGCATTCTGCTGCTGTAAGATAGGCAGGAAAAGATGGGGACAAAAAGCTTACGGCACCTGGTATTCCCAGGCGGTCTCCCATCCAAGTACTAACCAGGCCCGACCCTGCTTAGCTTCCGAGATCAGACGAGATCGGGCGCGCTTTTTTTTTTTTTTTTTTTTTATCAAAAGTTTATCACATATACACATATACACACACTTTGCTCAAATCAACATACACTTCCCAAAAACCCCAAAAAATAAGTACACAAGACATATACGCAGGTGTATATACAACAACTAAATCCACAAATAATAACAAAGACAAAAAGCACAAAGTCAGAACATAAAAAACAATAAAAAGCAACATATACAACCAAAAAGAATCCTAAAAAGACATCACCAACTTTCCAGTATCATCCTTCCCAATCACCATACTTTCATCTATAAACCACTCTTTAAATATATCCTCATCCAAATAATTAGCCATCATAAGCACATATCTCCTAACATGTACTACAAACAACTTCCATGCATCCAGTTTCTTTTTTCAAAATGTGCATAATTCCTTCGACACCAAATTGCATATCTCGCTAAACTTAACATTATGTTAACTAGATTTGTTTTAAAACCACTCTTCTTTTTTTCCAGCCCAAACAAAAAGATGCACCTCCAATCCCTCCCATCCAAAATCCCCATCTTCCAATTCTTTCTCACCCATACCTCTAATTTTTTGTGAAATTCTCTCACCTCTATACATTTTAAAAACAAGTGCAACAAATTTTCAGGTTCCAAACCACAAACATCACACTCCTTTTTACCTCCTTATTCACTTGATGCAGGACCACATTAGTATATATTCTATTGTGTCTGATTTTAAAATCCAGATCTTCACATTCTGGACTATTATATCTCACATTTAAATTTACCCATATTTTTTTAACATCCATGTCCGACATATATATCCTCCACATTTCCTCCGCTGTTTTAAATTCCTTCTCCAACATTGCCTCATAAATCACCTTCAGGCCACAATTGACAAAGAACTCAGGCATGTTGCACCTTTCTAGCCTAACTGTTTGCTTGTCAATGATTTTCATCCAGTTAACAGGCATGCTTCTTTTGATTTTATCATACATGTCCACAGCAGCCCTTTTAACATCCTCATCCCACTCCATTACACAATCATATATGGCTCTCGCCACATACTCATATGCAATGTCTTTAAACTGTCTTATCCCAGCCAGAACAAACTTTTCATTTTGCAACATGGTCCCCTTGTCGATTACTTTGGGATTGAGAAATATAGGCTGCTGAATAACTTGATTCATATCCTTACAATCATACACCACTTTTTTCTGTAAGAACAATCTCCAAACACCTCCTTATAAAACAATGGCAATTTATCCACACATCCCTTTGTTAAACACATAAAGATCCCCGCCTGCCCGCATCCTCCACTATCAAATAAAAACTGCTTAAGAATTTCTGTACCATTTTGATTCTTATTGCACTTTTCTTTTATATCTAGCAGATTTAGCCCACCGCTCTTCACCTTACCAATCAGTGTTTTCATAGCAATTCTTACAGTTGCTTATCATGTTATTCAAATCTTTAAGGCAGACAATAACAAAGTATTTACCGGCTGTCTTAGCTTCCAGTCGTTGGCTTCCTGTTCCTATAGTTCTCTTTATTTACTTTACCAAAGTCCGAACATTAATCTTAGCTCCCGAATACAGTCGTAATACTTGTATCATCCGCATACTGATATATTAAACTTTTTTTACCAAAAGGAATATCGACACTGCTTATTCTTGTATCTTTCTTAACAAAGGCCGCAAACGGCTCCGCGGAAATACTATACAGTATAGCAGACAGAGGGCACCCCTGTCTTATAGATCTCCTCAAAGCAAATACTTCTGTAAGCACCCCATTCACTTTGACGCAACTTTTTGCATTATCATAGAGCAGTTTTAACCATGACACCAGTCTTTCACCGAACCCAAATTTATACATTGTTTGCCATAAGTAGTCATGTTCCACTCTGTCAAAGGCTTTATTTAAATCCACACTTAAAAGAACTCCCCCCTCATCTTCTTTATTCATATGCCCCACCACATCCCTAACAGAACAAATAGTATCTGTTATGTCTCTCTCCGGTATGCTGTATCCTTGTGTATTTGAGATAATACTTCCTACCACCCTCTTAATTCTGTTGGCAAAGACTTTAGCCAATATTTTATAATCACCATTTAATAAACTTAGTGGTCTGTAGTTCTCCAGTTTGTGTGCATTTCCCTTGTTCTTATATAAAATTGTGATTATGCCTTTCGTTATGGACTCTGGCACCACCTTCCTTTCCTCCATATGCCCATATAGTTTCGCCAATATTGGCACCAAACTATCCGCAAAGGTTTTATAGAATTCATTTGTTAACCCGTCTGATCCTGGGCTTTTGTATTTTTTTGCTTGATCAATCGCCACTTTTATTTCTTCTACTGTAATGTCAGCATCACAGATCTGTTTATCATCATCAGACAGTTGAACATCTACAGCACTCAACAATCTATCTACACATTCTTCATTAATACTTTCTTTATCAAATAACTTCATATAAAACTTTTGAACCTCCTCAAGAATACCCACCAGGTCACTTATTTTCTCACCTTTTTCATTTTCCAATTCAGCAATAAAATTTCAGGTTTAGAAAAAACTTTGTAGATTTCTCCCCCTCCACCACATACTTAGCCTTGCTCCTTATAATTGCTCCCATGCATTTTTCTTTTTCCAAATTTTCCAATTCGCTTTGCAGTTGCAACAGTTTAGACCTATCTAAATTTGGATCTCTCTCTAATCTCTCTTCCTCTCTCTCTAAGTTATCAGTCATCTCTTTCTCCTTTTGTTTCTTCCTAAAACTCCTCCTCTTAGCATATCTGATACTTATTTTCTTTAATTTAGTTTTAACCATTTCCCACCAGTCACAGATGTTCCCCTCGTACAGCGGACTTCCTTTTTCAAACTTTATACAATCGGTAATACATTTTTTATATTTCGGCTCCTCCAACAGAGAAGCATTTAAACACCATAATCCACCTCCCTTCCCACCCCTTTTTTCACCCAAGAGAAAGGACACGGCGCATGATCACTTAAACCTATAAACTTATAACTTATCCTTCCTACCAAACTTACAACATTTCTTTTAACTAAACATAAATCAATCCTACTTTGTTTCAAGCTGCCCAACACCATTTGCCTTCTGGAAAATTTTCTTTTATATGGATTATCCTCTCTCCATACGTCAACCAAATCATCAGTCAGCAGGATGTTATTAAGTACTGTTCTCGATGCATCGTTCTTGAATATTGCAACATTACATGCATCAAGCCTCGTACACCATACATTAAAATCACCAACTAAAATACAGTTCCCTTTAACTAAACCCTTCATTTTCCCAAAAAACGTTTTTCTCTCTGTTTCAATATTAGGTGCATAGACATTTACCAAACGAAACAGAAGACTTTGCAGTTCAAATTCAATAACTAATAATCTGCCCTTAGTATCCTTAAATATTTGTTTAACATTGTCCACAATTCCTTCTTTGGTCAAAATTGCCACTCCACATTCCCTCTGCCCCCCATGATTCACAAAGAGATGTCCATAAGCTCATCGCTCCAATGAGTTTCTTGTAAACATAAAATGTCTGAGTCTAGCCCAGCAAAAACCTGCTCTGCTTTCCGAATGTCTCTAAGTCCGTTACAGTTAAATCGCTCATAATGCAAAGAAACGCAGAGCTTCAGGCCTTATCATGTCCTCACTGATATCCATCTCTTCTCCGCTACTTCTCAGATTCACGTCCGTCTCCGTACTGCCTGCGCTCAGCTGAGAAGAGCGCACATGGCCGTCTCTCTCGTCTACAACACACGCCCCTGTTTTCTCACCTAATCGATCTCTCTCATCTCCTGCGTCCTCGCTGACCGCAGTTATCCTCGAGCCAGCATCTTCGAGACTGCTGTCCAACTCCTCCGCTTCCAGCGACCAGATACCGATCTCCACGTCAGCTCATAACGTCGGATCTTCCACCTCCTCCACCAGGTCCCCTCTGCTAGACGAGATGTCAGAGTAGGGAATCTCTCCTCTGAAAGCAGCCGATGCCCCACATATACACAGAGTCACTTTCTCTCTGCAATCCTGGCATCTCTCCGTCACCACACATTCTCGGGCATAGTGTCCTTGGTTCCCACATTTGAAACATTTAAACAGTCTCTCACTACATGCCCGGTCGGATGCAGAGTCAGCACACTTTTATTTGCCGATCATGAATGACCCTGAAATGTTCAGAACCCCCAACTGTCTCAAACTTTGTTGAGTACGGCAGTGATTTAACAGTCTCAGTGGTCCCATCGGCAATTGATGTTCCCGGCCACATCCGCCGCTTAATCGGGGAGATCGCCTTCACTCCCCACTCTTTCAGTTTCTCCAAAATCTCCTCGTCTTCAATATACGTCGGCAAATTAATAAAAGAAACGACCAACTCGTCGTTTCCTAATTATCCGGCTGTCTTTAATCTTAAGTCCATCCATCAGCTTTTCTTTTCCTCGTGCGTCCTTCATTGTTAATTCATAAGACTTCAGTGACTTGAATCTACAGCCGATTACGCAGCTCCATCATTGTTATATTGTCCTCCCATCGGCTAATAAAGTCAGCTGTCTCTCATAGATTCACCGTCCACATGTCTCGTCTATCGTCATGCCGTAAAAACGAAACTTAAAGGGGAAATTCCCCAAACAGCAGCCGCTGTCTGGGGATGACACTCTCAGTAAACAAAAAGCCAGATATAGTTCTATTAAACCAAAAA
This sequence comes from Lates calcarifer, assembly GCF_001640805.2. Taxonomy (NCBI): domain Eukaryota; kingdom Metazoa; phylum Chordata; class Actinopteri; family Centropomidae; genus Lates; species Lates calcarifer. Next base: position 10,989 of record NW_026117649.1, read on the forward strand.
AACCAAAAAACCTCACAAGCTATTTTCACAAGCTCCCACACTGCACTGCTTCACCTGTAGGCGCGCTCAGGGTGGTGTGGCCGTAAGCCACAGCGGCTGCTGAAGACAGACCCTTTATACGTGCCAAAATAACACTGGCAGATCTGTTATTTCACATAGCAATCAACAATAATGGGGATTTTCTCTAACAGTCAACAGCAAAACTAAGAAATAACTACTCCACCCAACAAGAATTTTCCGTATGGCCTGATCAAACATTTGGCTCTGTTCCAAGTCCATTTTCGTCCGAAATTGCTCAAAACGTACATCGGTGAGCCACACGTCCTTGTGGACGACGTATTGGGTCATTGTGCCCAAAACCCAGACTGCGCTCATTCATTCGGCAGCAGTGCAGACTTTACAGAGGTGACTTTCCAGCGCCTAATACCCGATTGCCGAAAGCGACGTGACATAAAACAGAAGTGCAAAACAGAGCGTGAAATACAGGCTGCAAAATAAAAGTAGTTTGGGCGTGCCCTGTCTCAACTACAGAGGAAGCGGCATTCTGCTGCTGTAAGATAGGCAGGAAAAGATGGGGACAAAAAGCTTACGGCACCTGGTATTCCCAGGCGGTCTCCCATCCAAGTACTAACCAGGCCCGACCCTGCTTAGCTTCCGAGATCAGACGAGATCGGGCGCGCTCAGGGTGGTGTGGCCGTAAGCCACAGCGGCTGCTGAAGACAGACCCTTTATACGTGCCAAAATAACACTGGCAGATCTGTTATTTCACATAGCAATCAACAATAATGGGGATTTTCTCTAACAGTCAACAGCAAAACTAAGAAATAACTACTCCACCCAACAAGAATTTTCCGTATGGCCTGATCAAACATTTGGCTCTGTTCCAAGTCCATTTTTGTCCGAAATTGCTCAAAACGTACATCGGTGAGCCACACGTCCTTGTGGACGACGTATTGGGTCATTGTGCCCAAAACCCAGACTGCGCTCATTCATTCGGCAGCAGTGCAGACTTTACAGAGGTGACTTTCCAGCGCCTAATACCCGACTGCCGAAAGCGACGTGACATAAAACAGAAGTGCAAAACAGAGCGTGAAATACAGGCTGCAAAATAAAAGTAGTTTTGGCGTGCCCTGTCTCAACTACAGAGGAAGCGGCATTCTGCTGCTGTAAGATAGGCAGGAAAAGATGGGGACAAAAAGCTTACGGCACCTGGTATTCCCAGGCGGTCTCCCATCCAAGTACTAACCAGGCCCGACCCTGCTTAGCTTCCGAGATCAGACGAGATCGGGCGCGCAAAGTATACAATCATTTACAAAGAACAATCATACAAGCACTTTATACATGGTACATATTCAGTTTAAAGCAAATAACAGATTAGCACAGATTTACCACATCACTTTCATCAATGGGGATTTTCTCTAACAGCATCATACTTAGCAAAACTAAGAAATAACTACTCCACCACAAATCAAGAATTTTCCGTATGGCCTGATCAAACATTTGGCAAATACTGTTCCAAGTCCATTTTCGTCCGATAATTGCTCAAAACGTACATCGGTCGAGCCACACGTCCTTGTGGACCAGACGTATTGGGTCATTGTGCCCAAAACCCAGACTCCGCGCTCATTCATTCGGCAGCAGTGCAGACTTTACAGAGGTGACTTTCCAGCGCCTAATACCCGATTGCCGAAAGCGATCGTGACATAAAACAGAAGTGCAAAACAGAGCGTGAAATACAGGCATGTCAAAAAGAAAAAGCTAGTTTGAGCGTGCCCTGTCATCAACTACAGAGGAAGCGGCATTCTGCTGTTCTGTAAGATGAGGGGCACAAAAAGATGCTTACGGCACCTGGTATTCCAGCAGGCCCTGTTGTCTCCATACCAAGTACTAACCAGGCCCAGATCCCTGCTTGAGCTTCTCGCAGATGACAGACGAGTATCGGGCGCGCTCTACGCGGTGGTGTGTTGCCGTAATGCCACAGGGGCTGCGCTGAAGAGACCCTAATTAATATTGCGTGCATCAAAAATAACACATTGGCAGATCATGGTCTAGTGCACACATAAAGCAAGTCAAGCAATAATGGGTGCATTTTCTCATAACAGATCAACAGCATAACACTAAGAACATAAACTACTTCTCACCCAGTCCACAAGCAAATTATTCTGTGCTGTATGGCCTGATCAAACACTCATTGGCGGCTCTTGTTCCAACGTCCATTCTTCGTCCGAACTCATTGCTCAAAACGTACATCCGTGTCGAGCCAGCACGTGCTGTCTTCGTGGACGACGTATCTGGGTCACCACTTGTGCGTCCAAAACCCATGGGCGCTCATTCATTCGGCAGTCAGTGGCTGAGACTACTTACAGACAGGTGACTTTAACCACGCCTAATACCCGGTTGCCGAAAGCGACGTGACCATGAACAGCAAGTGCATAAACAGCAGCGCAAAATAGCAGCTGCAAAATAAACGTGTCTCGCTGCCACTCGCTACAGAGGAAGCGGCATTCTGCTGCTGTAAGATAGGCAGGAAAAGATGGGGACAAAAAGCTTAAGCCACAGCGGCTGCTGAAGACAGACCCTTTATACGTGTATTCCACAGGCGGTCTCCCATCCAAGTACTAACCAGGCCCGACCCTGCTTAGCTTCCGAGATCAGACGAGATCGGCGCGCGCTCAGGGTGGCCCGTAAGCCACAGCGGCTGCTGAAGACAGACCCTTTATACGTGCCAAAATAACACTGGCAGATCTGTTATTTCACATAGCAATCAACAATAATGGGGATTTTCTCTAACAGTCAACAGCAAAACTAAGAAATAACTACTCCACCCAACAAGAATTTTCCGTATGGCCTGATCAAACATTTGGCTCTGTTCCAAGTCCATTTTCGTCCGAAATTGCTCAAAACGTACATCGGTGAGCCACACGTCCTTGTGGACGACGTATTGGGTCATTGTGCCCAAAACCCAGACTGCGCTCATTCATTCGGCAGCAGTGCAGACTTTACAGAGGTGACTTTCCAGCGCCTAATACCCGATTGCCGAAAGCGACGTGACATAAAACAGAAGTGCAAAACAGAGCGTGAAATACAGGCTGCAAAATAAAAGTAGTTTTGGCGTGCCCTGTCTCAACTACAGAGGAAGCGGCATTCTGCTGCTGTAAGATAGGGACAAAAAGCTTACGGCACCTGGTATTCCCAGGCGGTCTCCCATCCAAGTACTAACCAGGCCCGACCCTGCTTAGCTTCCGAGATCAGACGAGATCGGGCGCGCTCAGGGTGGTGTGGCCGTAAGCCACAGCGGCTGCTGAAGACAGACCCTTTATACGTGCCAAAATAACACTGGCAGATCTGTTATTTCACATAGCAATCAACAATAATGGGGATTTTCTCTAACAGTCAACAGCAAAACTAAGAAATAACTACTCCACCCAACAAGAATTTTCCGTATGGCCTGATCAAACATTTGGCTCTGTTCCAAGTCCATTTTCGTCCGAAATTGCTCAAAACGTACATCGGTGAGCCACACGTCCTTGTGGACGACGTATTGGGTCATTGTGCCCAAAACCCAGACTGCGCTCATTCATTCGGCAGCAGTGCAGACTTTACAGAGGTGACTTTCCAGCGCCTAATACCCGATTGCCGAAAGCGACGTGACATAAAACAGAAGTGCAAAACAGAGCGTGAAATACAGGCTGCAAAATAAAAGTAGTTTTGGGCGTGCCCTGTCTCAACTACAGAGGAAGCGGCATTCTGCTGCTGTAAGATAGGCAGGAAAAGATGGGGACAAAAAGCTTACGGCACCTGGTATTCCCAGGCGGTCTCCCATCCAAGTACTAACCAGGCCCGACCCTGCTTAGCTTCCGAGATCAGACGAGATCGGGCGCGCTCAGGGTGGTGTGGCCGTAAGCCACAGCGGCTGCTGAAGACAGACCCTTTATACGTGCCAAAATAACACTGGCAGATCTGTTATTTCACATAGCAATCAACAATAATGGGGATTTTCTCTAACAGTCAACAGCAAAACTAAGAAATAACTACTCCACCCAACAAGAATTTTCCGTATGGCCTGATCAAACATTTGGCTCTGTTCCAAGTCCATTTTCGTCCGAAATTGCTCAAAACGTACATCGGTGAGCCACACGTCCTTGTGGACGACGTATTGGGTCATTGTGCCCAAAACCCAGACTGCGCTCATTCATTCGGCAGCAGTGCAGACTTTACAGAGGTGACTTTCCAGCGCCTAATACCCGATTGCCGAAAGCGACGTGACATAAAACAGAAGTGCAAAACAGAGCGTGAAATACAGGCTGCAAAATAAAAGTAGTTTGGCGTGCCCTGTCTCAACTACAGAGGAAGCGGCATTCTGCTGCTGTAAGATAGGCAGGAAAAGATGGGGACAAAAAGCTTACGGCACCTGGTATTCCCAGGCGGTCTCCCATCCAAGTACTAACCAGGCCCGACCCTGCTTAGCTTCCGAGATCAGACGAGATCGGGCGCGCTCAGGGTGGTGTGGCCGTAAGCCACAGCGGCTGCTGAAGACAGACCCTTTATACGTGCCAAAATAACACTGGCAGATCTGTTATTTCACATAGCAATCAACAATAATGGGGATTTTCTCTAACAGTCAACAGCAAAACTAAGAAATAACTACTCCACCCAACAAGAATTTTCCGTATGGCCTGATCAAACATTTGGCTCTGTTCCAAGTCCATTTTCGTCCGAAATTGCTCAAAACGTACATCGGTGAGCCACACGTCCTTGTGGACGACGTATTGGGTCATTGTGCCCAAAACCCAGACTGCGCTCATTCATTCGGCAGCAGTGCAGACTTTACAGAGGTGACTTTCCAGCGCCTAATACCCGATTGCCGAAAGCGACGTGACATAAAACAGAAGTGCAAAACAGAGCGTGAAATACAGGCTGCAAAATAAAAGTAGTTTGGCGTGCCCTGTCTCAACTACAGAGGAAGCGGCATTCTGCTGCTGTAAGATAGGCAGGAAAAGATGGGGACAAAAAGCTTACGGCACCTGGTATTCCCAGGCGGTCTCCCATCCAAGTACTAACCAGGCCCGACCCTGCTTAGCTTCCGAGATCAGACGAGATCGGGCGCGCTCAGGGTGGTGTGGCCGTAAGCCACAGCGGCTGCTGAAGACAGACCCTTTATACGTGCCAAAATAACACTGGCAGATCTGTTATTTCACATAGCAATCAACAATAATGGGGATTTTCTCTAACAGTCAACAGCAAAACTAAGAAATAACTACTCCACCCAACAAGAATTTTCCGTATGGCCTGATCAAACATTTGGCTCTGTTCCAAGTCCATTTTCGTCCGAAATTGCTCAAAACGTACATCGGTGAGCCACACGTCCTTGTGGACGACGTATTGGGTCATTGTGCCCAAAACCCAGACTGCGCTCATTCATTCGGCAGCAGTGCAGACTTTACAGAGGTGACTTTCCAGCGCCTAATACCCGATTGCCGAAAGCGACGTGACATAAAACAGAAGTGCAAAACAGAGCGTGAAATACAGGCTGCAAAATAAAAGTAGTTTGGGCGTGCCCTGTCTCAACTACAGAGGAAGCGGCATTCTGCTGCTGTAAGATAGGCAGGAAAAGATGGGGACAAAAAGCTTACGGCACCTGGTATTCCCAGGCGGTCTCCCATCCAAGTACTAACCAGGCCCGACCCTGCTTAGCTTCCGAGATCAGACGAGATCGGCGCGCTCAGGGTGGTGTGGCCGTAAGCCACAGCGGCTGCTGAAGACAGACCCTTTATACGTGCCAAAATAACACTGGCAGATCTGTTATTTCACATAGCAATCAACAATAATGGGGATTTTCTCTAACAGTCAACAGCAAAACTAGAAATAACTACTCCACCCAACAAGAATTTTCCGTATGGCCTGATCAAACATTTGGCTCTGTTCCAAGTCCATTTTCGTCCGAAATTGCTCAAAACGTACATCGGTGAGCCACACGTCCTTGTGGACGACGTATTGGGTCATTGTGCCCAAAACCCAGACTGCGCTCATTCATTCGGCAGCAGTGCAGACTTTACAGAGGTGACTTTCCAGCGCCTAATACCGATTGCCGAAAGCGACGTGACATAAACAGAAGTGCAAAACAGAGCGTGAAATACAGGCTGCAAAATAAAAGTAGTTTTGGCGTGCCCTGTCTCAACTACAGAGGAAGCGGCATTCTGCTGCTGTAAGATAGGCAAAAAGCTTACGGCACCTGTATTCCCAGGCGGTCTCCCATCCAAGTACTAACCAGGCCCGACCCTGCTTAGCTTCCGAGATCAGACGAGATCGGGCGCGCTCAGGGTGGTGTGGCCGTAAGCCACAGCGGCTGCTGAAGACAGACCCTTTATACGTGCCAAAATAACACTGGCAGATCTGTTATTTCACATAGCAATCAACAATAATGGGGATTTTCTCTAACAGTCAACAGCAAAACTAAGAAATAACTACTCCCACCCAACAAGAATTTTCCGTATGGCCTGATCAAACATTTGGCTCTGTTCCAAGTCCATTTTCGTCCGAAATTGCTCAAAACGTACATCGGTGAGCCACACGTCCTTGTGGACGACGTATTGGGTCATTGTGCCCAAAACCCAGACTGCGCTCATTCATTCGGCAGCAGTGCAGACTTTACAGAGGTGACTTTCCAGCGCCTAATACCCGATTGCCGAAAGCGACGTGACATAAAACAGAAGTGCAAAACAGAGCGTGAAATACAGGCTGCAAAATAAAAGTAGTTTTGGCGTGCCCTGTCTCAACTACAGAGGAAGCGGCATTCTGCTGCTGTAAGATAGGCAGGAAAAGATGGGGACAAAAAGCTTACGGCACCTGGTATTCCCAGGCGGTCTCCCATCCAAGTACTAACCAGGCCCGACCCTGCTTAGCTTCCGAGATCAGACGAGATCGGGCGCGCTCAGGGTGGTGTGGCCGTAAGCCACAGCGGCTGCTGAAGACAGACCCTTTATACGTGCCAAAATAACACTGGCAGATCTGTTATTTCACATAGCAATCAACAATAATGGGGATTTTCTCTAACAGTCAACAGCAAAACTAAGAAATAACTACCACCCAACAAGAATTTTCCGTATGGCCTGATCAAACATTTGGCTCTGTTCCAAGTCCATTTTCGTCCGAAATTGCTCAAAACGTACATCGGTGAGCCACACGTCCTTGTGGACGACGTATTGGGTCATTGTGCCCAAAACCCAGACTGCGCTCATTCATTCGGCAGCAGTGCAGACTTTACAGAGGTGACTTTCCAGCGCCTAATACCCGATTGCCGAAAGCGACGTGACATAAAACAGAAGTGCAAAACAGAGCGTGAAATACAGGCTGCAAAATAAAAGTAGTTTTGGCGTGCCCTGTCTCAACTACAGAGGAAGCGGCATTCTGCTGCTGTAAGATAGGCAGGAAAAGATGGGGACAAAAAGCTTACGGCACCTGGTATTCCCAGGCGGTCTCCCATCCAAGTACTAACCAGGCCCGACCCTGCTTAGCTTCCGAGATCAGACGAGATCGGGCGCGCTCAGGGTGGTGTGGCCGTAAGCCACAGCGGCTGCTGAAGACAGACCCTTTATACGTGCCAAAATAACACTGGCAGATCTGTTATTTCACATAGCAATCAACAATAATGGGGATTTTCTCTAACAGTCAACAGCAAAACTAAGAAATAACTACTCCACCCAAAGAATTTTCCGTATGGCCTGATCAAACATTTGGCTCTGTTCCAAGTCCATTTTCGTCCGAAATTGCTCAAAACGTACATCGGTGAGCCACACGTCCTTGTGGACGACGTATTGGGTCATTGTGCCCAAAACCCAGACTGCGCTCATTCATTCGGCAGCAGTGCAGACTTTACAGAGGTGACTTTCCAGCGCCTAATACCCGATTGCCGAAAGCGACGTGACATAAAACAGAAGTGCAAAACAGAGCGTGAAATACAGGCTGCAAAATAAAAGTAGTTTTGGCGTGCCCTGTCTCAACTACAGAGGAAGCGGCATTCTGCTGCTGTAAGATAGGCAGGAAAAGAGGGGACAAAAAGCTTACGGCACCTGGTATTCCCAGGCGGTCTCCCATCCAAGTACTAACCAGGCCCGACCCTGCTTAGCTTCCGAGATCAGACGAGATCGGGCGCGCTCAGGGTGGTGTGGCCGTAAGCCACAGCGGCTGCTGAAGACAGACCCTTTATACGTGCCAAAATAACACTGGCAGATCTGTTATTTCACATAGCAATCAACAATAATGGGGATTTTCTCTAACAGTCAACAGCAAAACTAAGAAATAACTACTCCACCCAACAAGAATTTCCGTATGGCCTGATCAAACATTTGGCTCTGTTCCAAGTCCATTTTCGTCCGAAATTGCTCAAAACGTACATCGGTGAGCCACACGTCCTTGTGGACGACGTATTGGGTCATTGTGCCCAAAACCCAGACTGCGCTCATTCATTCGGCAGCAGTGCAGACTTTACAGAGGTGACTTTCCAGCGCCTAATACCCGATTGCCGAAAGCGACGTGACATAAAACAGAAGTGCAAAACAGAGCGTGAAATACAGGCTGCAAAAAAAAAGTAGTTTGGGCGTGCCCTGTCTCAACTACAGAGGAAGCGGCATTCTGCTGCTGTAAGATAGGCAGGAAAAGATGGGGACAAAAAGCTTACGGCACCTGGTATTCCCAGGCGGTCTCCCATCCAAGTACTAACCAGGCCCGACCCTGCTTAGCTTCCGAGATCAGACGAGATCGGGCGCGCTCAGGGTGGTGTGGCCGTAAGCCACAGCGGCTGCTGAAGACAGACCCTTTATACGTGCCAAAATAACACTGGCAGATCTGTTATTTCACATAGCAATCAACAATAATGGGGATTTTCTCTAACAGTCAACAGCAAAACTAAGAAATAACTACTCCACCCAACAGAATTTTCCGTATGGCCTGATCAAACATTTGGCTCTGTTCCAAGTCCATTTTCGTCCGAAATTGCTCAAAACGTACATCGGTGAGCCACACGTCCTTGTGGACGACGTATTGGGTCATTTGCCCAAAACCCAGACTGCGCTCATTCAT
>NW_026117650.1:0-56068 GCF_001640805.2 Lates calcarifer
AAACTCCTCCTCTTAGCATATCTGATACTTATTTTCTTTAATTTAGTTTTAACCATTTCCCACCAGTCACAGATGTTCCCCTCGTACAGCGGACTTCCTTTTTCAAACTTTTATACAATCGGTAATACATTTTTTATATTTCGGCTCCTCCAACAGAGAAGCATTTAAACACCATAATCCACCTCCCTTCCCACCCCTTTTTTCACCCAAGAGAAAGGACACGGCGGCATGATCACTTAAACCTATAAACTTATTAACTTATCCTTCCTACCAAACTTACAACATTTCTTTTAACTAAACATAAATCAATCCTACTTTGTTTCAAGCTGCCCAACACCATTTGCCTTCTGGAAAATTTTCTTTTATATGGATTATCCTCTCTCTCCATACGTCAACCAAATCATCAGTCAGCAGGATGTTATTAAGTACTGTTCTCTCGATGCATCGTTCTTGAATATTGCAACATTACATGCATCAAGCCTCGTACACCATACATTAAAATCACCAACTAAAATACAGTTCCCTTTAACTAAACCCTTCATTTTCCCAAAAAACGTTTTTCTCTCTGTTTCAATATTAGGTGCATAGACATTTACCAAACGAAACAGAAGACTTTGCAGTTCAAATTCAATAACTAATAATCTGCCCTTAGTATCCTTAAATATTTGTTTAACATTGTCCACAATTCCTTCCAAAATTGCCACTCCACATTCCCTCTGCCCCCATGATTCACAAAGAGATCCCCCCTCCACATCACCTTCATTCTGTCCATAAGCTCATCGCTCCAATGAGTTTCTTGTAAACATAAAATGTCTGAGTCTAGCCCAGCAAAAACCTGCTCTGCTTTCCGAATGTCTCTAAGTCCGTTACAGTTAAATGAAGAGATTTTAATTGGAGCGCTCATAATGCAAAGAAACAAAAAAAAGAAATAACTGCAGAGCTTCATTCATACCTTTCATTTTTTCACGTTCATCTTCTCTTTCCCTTTCTTCTTCCTTTCAATTGCCTTATCATGTCCTCACTGATATCCATCTCTTCTCCGCTACTTCTCAGATTCACGTCCGTCTCCGTACTGCCTGCGCTCAGCTGAGAAGAGCGCACATGGCCGTCTCTCTCGTCTACAACACACGCCCCTCCTCCTCCAGTTTTCTCACCTAATCGATCTCTCTCATCTCCTCCCTCGCTGACCGCAGTTATCCTCGAGCCAGCATCTTCGAGACTGCTGTCCAACTCCTCCGCTTCCAGCGACCAGATTCGCCCGCCACCGATCTCCACCTCCTCCCTCTCTTCCGTCAGCTCATCCGCCGCCTCCGCCAACTCCTCCTCCCTCTCCCCCGTCGGATCTTCCACCTCCTCCACCAGGTCCCCTCTGCTAGACGAGATGTCAGAGTAGGGAATCTCTCCTCTGAAAGCAGCCGATGCCCCACATATACACAGAGTCACTTTCTCTCTGCAATCCTGGCATCTCTCCGTCACCACACATTCTCGGGCATAGTGTCCTTGGTTCCCACATTTGAAACATTTAAACGTCGGGCAGTCTCTCACTACATGCCCCGGTCGGATGCAGAGTCAGCACACTTTTATTTGCCGATCATGAATGACCCTGAAATGCTCAGAAACCCCCAACTGTCTCAAACTTTGTTGAGTACGGCAGTGATTTAACAGTCTCAGTGAATTTCACTTTCATAAATCCTGTCCCATCGGCAATTGATGTTCCCCGGGCCACATCCGCCGCTTAATCGGGGAGATCGCCTTCACTCCCCACTCTTTCAGTTTCTCCAAAATCTCCTCGTCTTCAATATACGTCGGCAAATTAATAAAAGAAACGACCAACTCGTCGTTTCCTAGCTCCTTTCCCATTATCCGGCTGTCTTTGATCTTAAGTCCATCCATCCAGCTTTTCTTTTCCTCGTGCGTCCTTCATTGTTAATTCATAAGACTTCAGTGACTTGAATCTACAGCCGATTACTTCACCACACTCTTCTTTTACTTTTTCTCAGCAGCTCCATCATTGTTATATTGTCCTCCCCATCGATCTCTGCTAATAAAGTCAGCCTGTCTCTCATAGATTCTTCCTCCTTTGTCTCCACCGTCCACATGTCTCGTCTCTCTCTCCGGTCTCTTCTCCATCGTCATGCCGTAAAAACGAACTTAAAGGGGAAATTCCCCAAACAGCAGCCGCTGTCTGGGGATGACACTCTCAGTAAAAAAAGAAAAAAAAGCAAAAAGCCAGATATAGTTCTATTAAACCAAAAAAACCAAAAAACCTCACAAGCTATTTTCACAAGCTCCCACACTGCACTGCTTCACCTGTAGGCGCGCTCAGGGTGGTGTGGCCGTAAGCCACAGCGGCTGCTGAAGACAGACCCTTTATACGTGCCAAAATAACACTGGCAGATCTGTTATTTCACATAGCAATCAACAATAATGGGGATTTTCTCTAACAGTCAACAGCAAAACTAAGAAATAACTACTCCACCCAACAAGAATTTTCCGTATGGCCTGATCAAACATTTGGCTCTGTTCCAAGTCCATTTTCGTCCGAAATTGCTCAAAACGTACATCGGTGAGCCACACGTCCTTGTGGACGACGTATTGGGTCATTGTGCCCAAAACCCAGACTGCGCTCATTCATTCGGCAGCAGTGCAGACTTTACAGAGGTGACTTTCCAGCGCCTAATACCCGATTGCCGAAAGCGACGTGACATAAAACAGAAGTGCAAAACAGAGCGTGAAATACAGGCTGCAAAATAAAAGTAGTTTGGGCGTGCCCTGTCTCAACTACAGAGGAAGCGGCATTCTGCTGCTGTAAGATAGGCAGGAAAAGATGGGACAAAAAGCTTACGGCACCTGGTATTCCCAGGCGGTCTCCCATCCAAGTACTAACCAGGCCCGACCCTGCTTAGCTTCCGAGATCAGACGAGATCGGGCGCGCTCAGGGTGGTGTGGCCGTAAGCCACAGCGGCTGCTGAAGACAGACCCTTTATACGTGCCAAAATAACACTGGCAGATCTGTTATTTCACATAGCAATCAACAATAATGGGGATTTTCTCTAACAGTCAACAGCAAAACTAAGAAATAACTACTCCACCCAACAAGAATTTTCCGTATGGCCTGATCAAACATTTGGCTCTGTTCCAAGTCCATTTTTGTCCGAAATTGCTCAAAACGTACATCGGTGAGCCACACGTCCTTGTGGACGACGTATTGGGTCATTGTGCCCAAAACCCAGACTGCGCTCATTCATTCGGCAGCAGTGCAGACTTTACAGAGGTGACTTTCCAGCGCCTAATACCCGACTGCCGAAAGCGACGTGACATAAAACAGAAGTGCAAAACAGAGCGTGAAATACAGGCTGCAAAATAAAAGTAGTTTTGGCGTGCCCTGTCTCAACTACAGAGGAAGCGGCATTCTGCTGCTGTAAGATAGGCAGGAAAAGATGGGGACAAAAAGCTTACGGCACCTGGTATTCCCAGGCGGTCTCCCATCCAAGTACTAACCAGGCCCCACCCTGCTTAGCTTCCGAGATCAGACGAGATCGGGCGCGCTTTTTTTTTTTTTTTTTTTTATTTATCAAAAGTATACAATCATTTACAAAGAACAATCATACAAGCACTTTATACATGTTCTGTACATATTCAGCCCAAGGGACCTTTAAAGCAAATAACAGATTAGCACAAAAAAATCCCCTCAACCACTTTACATCAATAATAATTAAAACTAAAACTTTAATCTCACATTCCCACCCTCATCCAGATTTACCACATCACTTTCATCAACAAACCAGTCCACAAAAACCTCTCTCTCCAAATAAAGAAACATCATGTAAACATATTTTCTCACCTGAGCTACAAACACCTCCCACACCCCCATCCTCTTCCCTTCAAAATGCATGAAATTTCTTCTACACCATATCGCATACCTTGCTATACTTAACATCACATTCAATAAATTTACTTTCCCACTCTTTACCTTTTCATTTATCCCAACAAAAAGATCTTCCTCCACTCCCTCCCCTCTAAAATTCCCTCCCTCCAATTCACCCTCACCCACTCCTTGACTTTCTTGTGAAAACCCTCCACCTCTACACATTCCCAAAATAAATGAAATAGGGTTTCTGGTTCACGCACACACAAATCACACTCCTTCTGACATTCTTATTGAACTGGTGAATCACTACATTAGTAAAAACTCTATTATGCCTCATTTTAAAATCTAGATCAGCACATTCTGCAGTTTTAAACTTTACACACACATTCTTCCACATTTCCACCACATTTAATTCTGGCAAATACATTTTCCACACTCTTTCACCCTCTGGTATTTTGAATTCTCCTTCTAATAGCATCATATATATTTGTTTCATTTTGACCTCTTTGAACAGTTTCCTAACCCCAGCATAATCCACAAATAGGACTGGCATGGCACACTCACCCCGTTGTACAGATTGTTTCCTTATTAAATTCACCCAATTCACTGGCAAACTCGCTTTAATTTTCCCATACACATTTTGCACCGTTGTCATCCTTGCATCTTCATCACATTCTAAGATCGAGTCAAAAATTGCCCTCTCAGGTAAAAAACCAGGCACATACTCATAGGCTATATCCTTTATTTGCCTCACACCGGCCAGGATGAATAGAGCATTGTCCATCATCCTTGCATTATTCGTTATCCTGGGGTTTAAGAAAATTGGTTGCTTAAAAACTTGATTGATTTCTGTACACTCATAAAATACTCTTTCTTTTAAGAACTCCGCCCATGCACTGAACACTTCCTGATAAAACAACGGTATTTTATTATCGCTACCTTTCTTTAGGCTCATAAAAATTCCATCATCACCACACCCCCCACTGTTATGTAAGAATTGCTTAAAATACATCTTCCACCCATACTCCCGCTCACCATATAAGAACTTCTGAACCGTTTTAATCCTCATTGCATTTTTCTTCAAAACTAAATCTACTAAATTCAACCCTCCTCTATCCTTACATCCTATCAGTGTCTTCATTGATATCATTCCCAGCATGAGACTTTCAAATTACTTTCCAGCGCCTAAACCCGATTGCCAACCCCTACATAAAACAGAAGTGCAAAACAGAGCGTGAATACAGGCTGCAAAATAAAAGTAGTTTGGGTGCCCTGTCTCAATACAGAGAAGCGGCATTCTGCTGCTGTAAGATAGGGACAAAAAGCTTCGGCACCTTTTTCCCAGGCGGTCTCCCATCCAAGTACTAACCAGGCCCACCCTCTTAGCTTCCGAATCAGACGAGATCGGGCCGCTCAGCTGGTGGCCTAAGCCAAGCGGTCTTAAGACAGACCCTTTATACCTCCAAAATAACATGGCAGATCATTATTTCACATATAATCAAAATTTTTTTTCTAACAGTCAACCAAAACTAAAAATAACTACTCCACCCAACAAACTATGCATTTAAACACTCACATCGGTGAGCACACGTCCTTGTGTCGACTATTGGGTCATTGTGCCAAAACCAACTGCCCATTTATTCGGCAGCAGTGCAGATTTACAAGGTACTTTCCAGCCCAATACCGATTCCGAAACGACTGAATAAAACAGAAGTCAAAAAAGCGTGAAATACAGGCTCAAAATAAAATATTTGGCTCCTGTCTCCCCCAAGGAAGCGGCATTCTGTGTGTACATGGAAAACTTACGGCACCTGTATCCCAGGCGGCTCCCTCCAAGTACTAACCAGCCCGACCCTGCTTAGCTTCCAGATCAACGAATCGGGCGCGCCAGGGTGGTGTGGCCGTAACCACAGCGGCTGCTGAAGACAGACCCTTTTACGTGCCAAAATACTTGGCAATCTGTATTTCACATAGCAATCAAAATATGGGGATTTTTCAACAGTCACACCTCCTACAAATAACTACCCACCCAAAAGAATTTTCCTACCTGATCAAACATTTGGCTCTGTTCCAAGTCCATTTCTCCGAAATTGCTAAAATTTCGTGAGCCAAGCCACGACTATTGGGTCACACAAAAAGCTTTTCAGAGCACCCTGGTATTCCCAGGCGGTCTTCCCATCCAAGATACTAACCAGGCCCGACCCTGCTCTAGCTTCCGAATCAACACTGGCCTCAGGTCTTGGCCGTAACCACACGGCTCTCCTCCTCCCCTTATCGTCCAAAATAACCTGGCAATCTTTATTTACATGCAATCAACAATAATGGGGATTTTCCTAACATCAACACAAACTAAGAATAACTACTCCACCCAACAAAATTTTCGTATGGCCTTTTTTTACTTTGGCTCTGTTCCACTCCTTTTCTCCGAAATTCTCACCATCTGGCCACATCCGACCCGTGGGTCAGCCCAAAACCCAGACTGCGCTCATCGCAGCATGCAACTTTACAAGGTACTTTCAGCCCTAATACCCATTGCCAAACGACGTACATAAAAAGATTGCAAAAAGAGCGTGAAATACAGGCTGCAAATAAAATATTTTGCGCCCTGTCTCACTCATGGAAGCGGCATTCTCTGCTGTAAATAAAACAAAAAGCTTACGGCACCTGTATTCCCAGGCGGTCTCCCACCAAGTACTAACCAGGCCACCCTGCTTAGCTTCCGAGATCAGACAGATCGGCGCGCTCAGGGTGGTTGGCCGTAAGCCACAGCGGCTGCTGAAGACAGACCCTTTATAGTGCAAAATAACATGGCAATCTGTTATTTCACATAGCAATCAAAATAATGGGATTTCTTAACAGTCAACAGCAAAAAAAGAAATAACTACTCCACCCAACAAGAATTTCCTATGCCTGATCAACATTTGGCTCTGTTCCAATCCATTTTCTCCGAAATTGCTCAAAAGACATCGGTGAGCCACACTCCTTGTCACACGTATGGGTCATTCCCAAAACCCAGACTGCGCTCATTCATACAGCTCTGCAGCTTTCAGAGGTGACTTTCCAGCGCCTAAACAGATTGCCGAAAGCGACTGACATAAAACAGAAGTCAAAAAGAGCTGAAAAATGCAAAATAAAATAGTTTTCTGCCCTTCTCAACTAAGAAAGCGCATTCTGCTGCTGAAGTAAAAAGCTTCGCCCTGGTATTCCGCGGTCTCCCATCCAAGTCTCCCACCCGACCCTGCTCAGCTTCCGACAGACGAGATCGGGCGCGTCAGGGTGGTGTGGCCGTAAGCCACAGCGGCTGCTGAAGACAGACCCTTTATACGTGCCAAAATAACACTGGCAGATCTGTTATTTCACATAGCAATCAACAATAATGGGGATTTTCTCTAACAGTCAACAGCAAAACTAAGAAATAACTACTCCACCCAACAAGAATTTTCCGTATGGCCTGATCAAACATTTGGCTCTGTTCCAAGTCCATTTTCGTCCGAAATTGCTCAAAACGTACATCGGTGAGCCACACGTCCTTGTGGACGACGTATTGGGTCATTGTGCCCAAAACCCAGACTGCGCTCATTCATTCGGCAGCAGTGCAGACTTTACAGAGGTGACTTTCCAGCGCCTAATACCCGATTGCCGAAAGCGACGTGACATAAAACAGAAGTGCAAAACAGAGCGTGAAATACAGGCTGCAAAATAAAAGTAGTTTGGCGTGCCCTGTCTCAACTACAGAGGAAGCGGCATTCTGCTGCTGTAAGATAGGCAGGAAAAGATGGGGACAAAAAGCTTACGGCACCTGGTATTCCCAGGCGGTCTCCCATCCAAGTACTAACCAGGCCCGACCCTGCTTAGCTTCCGAGATCAGACGAGATCGGGCGCGCTCAGGGTGGTGTGGCCGTAAGCCACAGCGGCTGCTGAAGACAGACCCTTTATACGTGCCAAAATAACACTGGCAGATCTGTTATTTCACATAGCAATCAACAATAATGGGGATTTTCTCTAACAGTCAACAGCAAAACTAAGAAATAACTACTCCACCCAACAAGAATTTTCCGTATGGCCTGATCAAACATTTGGCTCTGTTCCAAGTCCATTTTCGTCCGAAATTGCTCAAAACGTACATCGGTGAGCCACACGTCCTTGTGGACGACGTATTGGGTCATTGTGCCCAAAACCCAGACTGCGCTCATTCATTCGGCAGCAGTGCAGACTTTACAGAGGTGACTTTCCAGCGCCTAATACCCGATTGCCGAAAGCGACGTGACATAAAACAGAAGTGCAAAACAGAGCGTGAAATACAGGCTGCAAAATAAAAGTAGTTTGGCGTGCCCTGTCTCAACTACAGAGGAAGCGGCATTCTGCTGCTGTAAGATAGGCAGGAAAAAAAGCTTACGGCACCTGGTATTCCCAGGCGGTCTCCCATCCAAGTACTAACCAGGCCCGACCCTGCTTAGCTTCCGAGATCAGACGACCTATAGGCGCGCTCAGGGTGGTGTGGCCGTAAGCCACAGCGGCTGCTGAAGACAGACCCTTTATACGTGCCAAAATAACACTGGCAGATCTGTTATTTCACATAGCAATCAACAATAATGGGGATTTTCTCTAACAGTCAACAGCAAAACTAAGAAATAACTACTCCACCCAACAAGAATTTTCCGTATGGCCTGATCAAACATTTGGCTCTGTTCCAAGTCCATTTTCGTCCGAAATTGCTCAAAACGTACATCGGTGAGCCACACGTCCTTGTGGACGACGTATTGGGTCATTGTGCCCAAAACCCAGACTGCGCTCATTCATTCGGCAGCAGTGCAGACTTTACAGAGGTGACTTTCCAGCGCCTAATACCCGATTGCCGAAAGCGACGTGACATAAAACAGAAGTGCAAAACAGAGCGTGAAATACAGGCTGCAAAATAAAAGTAGTTTGGGCGTGCCCTGTCTCAACTACAGAGGAAGCGGCATTCTGCTGCTGTAAGATAGGCAGGAAAAGATGGGGACAAAAAGCTTACGGCACCTGGTATTCCCAGGCGGTCTCCCATCCAAGTACTAACCAGGCCCGACCCTGCTTAGCTTCCGAGATCAGACGAGATCGGGCGCGCTCAGGGTGGTGTGGCCGTAAGCCACAGCGGCTGCTGAAGACAGACCCTTTATACGTGCCAAAATAACACTGGCAGATCTGTTATTTCACATAGCAATCAACAATAATGGGGATTTTCTCTAACAGTCAACAGCAAAACTAAGAAATAACTACTCCACCCAACAAGAATTTTCCGTATGGCCTGATCAAACATTTGGCTCTGTTCCAAGTCCATTTTCGTCCGAAATTGCTCAAAACGTACATCGGTGAGCCACACGTCCTTGTGGACGACGTATTGGGTCATTGTGCCCAAAACCCAGACTGCGCTCATTCATTCGGCAGCAGTGCAGACTTTACAGAGGTGACTTTCCAGCGCCTAATACCCGATTGCCGAAAGCGACGTGACATAAAACAGAAGTGCAAAACAGAGCGTGAAATACAGGCTGCAAAATAAAAGTAGTTTGGCGTGCCCTGTCTCAACTACAGAGGAAGCGGCATTCTGCTGCTGTAAGATAGGCAGGAAAAGATGGGGACAAAAAGCTTACGGCACCTGGTATTCCCAGGCGGTCTCCCATCCAAGTACTAACCAGGCCCGACCCTGCTTAGCTTCCGAGATCAGACGAGATCGGGCGCGCTCAGGGTGGTGTGGCCGTAAGCCACAGCGGCTGCTGAAGACAGACCCTTTATACGTGCCAAAATAACACTGGCAGATCTGTTATTTCACATAGCAATCAACAATAATGGGGATTTTCTCTAACAGTCAACAGCAAAACTAAGAAATAACTACTCCACCCAACAAGAATTTTCCGTATGGCCTGATCAAACATTTGGCTCTGTTCCAAGTCCATTTTCGTCCGAAATTGCTCAAAACGTACATCGGTGAGCCACACGTCCTTGTGGACGACGTATTGGGTCATTGTGCCCAAAACCCAGACTGCGCTCATTCATTCGGCAGCAGTGCAGACTTTACAGAGGTGACTTTCCAGCGCCTAATACCCGATTGCCGAAAGCGACGTGACATAAAACAGAAGTGCAAAACAGAGCGTGAAATACAGGCTGCAAAATAAAAGTAGTTTGGGCGTGCCCTGTCTCAACTACAGAGGAAGCGGCATTCTGCTGCTGTAAGATAGGCAGGAAAAGATGGGGACAAAAAGCTTACGGCACCTGGTATTCCCAGGCGGTCTCCCATCCAAGTACTAACCAGGCCCGACCCTGCTTAGCTTCCGAGATCAGACGAGATCGGGCGCGCTCAGGGTGGTGTGGCCGTAAGCCACAGCGGCTGCTGAAGACAGACCCTTTATACGTGCCAAAATAACACTGGCAGATCTGTTATTTCACATAGCAATCAACAATAATGGGGATTTTCTCTAACAGTCAACAGCAAAACTAAGAAATAACTACTCCACCCAACAAGAATTTTCCGTATGGCCTGATCAAACATTTGGCTCTGTTCCAAGTCCATTTTCGTCCGAAATTGCTCAAAACGTACATCGGTGAGCCACACGTCCTTGTGGACGACGTATTGGGTCATTGTGCCCAAAACCCAGACTGCGCTCATTCATTCGGCAGCAGTGCAGACTTTACAGAGGTGACTTTCCAGCGCCTAATACCCGATTGCCGAAAGCGACGTGACATAAAACAGAAGTGCAAAACAGAGCGTGAAATACAGGCTGCAAAATAAAAGTAGTTTTGGCGTGCCCTGTCTCAACTACAGAGGAAGCGGCATTCTGCTGCTGTAAGATAGGCAGGAAAAGATGGGGACAAAAAGCTTACGGCACCTGGTATTCCCAGGCGGTCTCCCATCCAAGTACTAACCAGGCCCGACCCTGCTTAGCTTCCGAGATCAGACGAGATCGGGCGCGCTCAGGGTGGTGTGGCCGTAAGCCACAGCGGCTGCTGAAGACAGACCCTTTATACGTGCCAAAATAACACTGGCAGATCTGTTATTTCACATAGCAATCAACAATAATGGGGATTTTCTCTAACAGTCAACAGCAAAACTAAGAAATAACTACTCCACCCAACAAGAATTTTCCGTATGGCCTGATCAAACATTTGGCTCTGTTCCAAGTCCATTTTCGTCCGAAATTGCTCAAAACGTACATCGGTGAGCCACACGTCCTTGTGGACGACGTATTGGGTCATTGTGCCCAAAACCCAGACTGCGCTCATTCATTCGGCAGCAGTGCAGACTTTACAGAGGTGACTTTCCAGCGCCTAATACCCGATTGCCGAAAGCGACGTGACATAAAACAGAAGTGCAAAACAGAGCGTGAAATACAGGCTGCAAAATAAAAGTAGTTTTGGCGTGCCCTGTCTCAACTACAGAGGAAGCGGCATTCTGCTGCTGTAAGATAGGCAGGAAAAGATGGGGACAAAAAGCTTACGGCACCTGGTATTCCCAGGCGGTCTCCCATCCAAGTACTAACCAGGCCCGACCCTGCTTAGCTTCCGAGATCAGACGAGACAGCCCTCGGGGCGCGCTCAGGGTGGTGTGGCCGATAAGGCTCACAGTCCGGCTTTCCAGCGCCTAATACCCGATTGCCGAAAGCGACGTGACATAAAACAGAAGTGCAAAACAGAGCGTGAAATACAGGCTGCAAAATAAAAGTAGTTTTGGCGTGCCCTGTCTCAACTACAGAGGAAGCGGCATTCTGCTGCTGTAAGATAGGCCCTTTAACAGTCGGGCGCGCTCAGGGTGGTGTGGCCGTAAGCCACAGCGGCTGCTGAAGACAGACCCTTTATACGTGCCAAAATAACACTGGCAGATCTGTTATTTCACATAGCAATCAACAATAATGGGGATTTTCTCTAACAGTCAACAGCAAAACTAAGAAATAACTACTCCACCCAACAAGAATTTTCCGTATGGCCTGATCAAACATTTGGCTCTGTTCCAAGTCCATTTTCGTCCGAAATTGCTCAAAACGTACATCGGTGAGCCACACGTCCTTGTGGACGACGTATTGGGTCATTGTGCCCAAAACCCAGACTGCGCTCATTCATTCGGCAGCAGTGCAGACTTTACAGAGGTGACTTTCCAGCGCCTAATACCCGATTGCCGAAAGCGACGTGACATAAAACAGAAGTGCAAAACAGAGCGTGAAATACAGGCTGCAAAATAAAAGTAGTTTTGGCGTGCCCTGTCTCAACTACAGAGGAAGCGGCATTCTGCTGCTGTAAGATAGGCAGGAAAAGATGGGGACAAAAAGCTTACGGCACCTGGTATTCCCAGGCGGTCTCCCATCCAAGTACTAACCAGGCCCGACCCTGCTTAGCTTCCGAGATCAGACGAGATCGGGCGCGCTCAGGGTGGTGTGGCCGTAAGCCACAGCGGCTGCTGAAGACAGACCCTTTATACGTGCCAAAATAACACTGGCAGATCTGTTATTTCACATAGCAATCAACAATAATGGGGATTTTCTCTAACAGTCAACAGCAAAACTAAGAAATAACTACTCCACCCAACAAGAATTTTCCGTATGGCCTGATCAAACATTTGGCTCTGTTCCAAGTCCATTTTCGTCCGAAATTGCTCAAAACGTACATCGGTGAGCCACACGTCCTTGTGGACGACGTATTGGGTCATTGTGCCCAAAACCCAGACTGCGCTCATTCATTCGGCAGCAGTGCAGACTTTACAGAGGTGACTTTCCAGCGCCTAATACCCGATTGCCGAAAGCGACGTGACATAAAACAGAAGTGCAAAACAGAGCGTGAAATACAGGCTGCAAAATAAAAGTAGTTTTGGCGTGCCCTGTCTCAACTACAGAGGAAGCGGCATTCTGCTGCTGTAAGATAGGCAGGAAAAGATGGGGACAAAAAGCTTACGGCACCTGGTATTCCCAGGCGGTCTCCCATCCAAGTACTAACCAGGCCCGACCCTGCTTAGCTTCCGAGATCAGACGAGATCGGGCGCGCTCAGGGTGGTGTGGCCGTAAGCCACAGCGGCTGCTGAAGACAGACCCTTTATACGTGCCAAAATAACACTGGCAGATCTGTTATTTCACATAGCAATCAACAATAATGGGGATTTTCTCTAACAGTCAACAGCAAAACTAAGAAATAACTACTCCACCCAACAAGAATTTTCCGTATGGCCTGATCAAACATTTGGCTCTGTTCCAAGTCCATTTTCGTCCGAAATTGCTCAAAACGTACATCGGTGAGCCACACGTCCTTGTGGACGACGTATTGGGTCATTGTGCCCAAAACCCAGACTGCGCTCATTCATTCGGCAGCAGTGCAGACTTTACAGAGGTGACTTTCCAGCGCCTAATACCCGATTGCCGAAAGCGACGTGACATAAAACAGAAGTGCAAAACAGAGCGTGAAATACAGGCTGCAAAATAAAAGTAGTTTTGGCGTGCCCTGTCTCAACTACAGAGGAAGCGGCATTCTGCTGCTGTAAGATAGGCAGGAAAAGATGGGGACAAAAAGCTTACGGCACCTGGTATTCCCAGGCGGTCTCCCATCCAAGTACTAACCAGGCCCGACCCTGCTTAGCTTCCGAGATCAGACGAGATCGGGCGCGCTCAGGGTGGTGTGGCCGTAAGCCACAGCGGCTGCTGAAGACAGACCCTTTATACGTGCCAAAATAACACTGGCAGATCTGTTATTTCACATAGCAATCAACAATAATGGGGATTTTCTCTAACAGTCAACAGCAAAACTAAGAAATAACTACTCCACCCAACAAGAATTTTCCGTATGGCCTGATCAAACATTTGGCTCTGTTCCAAGTCCATTTTCGTCCGAAATTGCTCAAAACGTACATCGGTGAGCCACACGTCCTTGTGGACGACGTATTGGGTCATTGTGCCCAAAACCCAGACTGCGCTCATTCATTCGGCAGCAGTGCAGACTTTACAGAGGTGACTTTCCAGCGCCTAATACCCGATTGCCGAAAGCGACGTGACATAAAACAGAAGTGCAAAACAGAGCGTGAAATACAGGCTGCAAAATAAAAGTAGTTTTGGCGTGCCCTGTCTCAACTACAGAGGAAGCGGCATTCTGCTGCTGTAAGATAGGCAGGAAAAGATGGGGACAAAAAGCTTACGGCACCTGGTATTCCCAGGCGGTCTCCCATCCAAGTACTAACCAGGCCCGACCCTGCTTAGCTTCCGAGATCAGACGAGATCGGGCGCGCTCAGGGTGGTGTGGCCGTAAGCCACAGCGGCTGCTGAAGACAGACCCTTTATACGTGCCAAAATAACACTGGCAGATCTGTTATTTCACATAGCAATCAACAATAATGGGGATTTTCTCTAACAGTCAACAGCAAAACTAAGAAATAACTACTCCACCCAACAAGAATTTTCCGTATGGCCTGATCAAACATTTGGCTCTGTTCCAAGTCCATTTTCGTCCGAAATTGCTCAAAACGTACATCGGTGTAGCCACACGTCCTTCAGGGTGGAAGCCACAGCGGCTGCTGAAGACAGACCCTTTATACGTGCCAAAATAACACTGGCAGATCTGTTATTTCACATAGCAATCAACAATAATGGGGATTTTCTCTAACAGTCAACAGCAAAACCTACTCCACCCAACAAGAATTTTCCGTATGGCCTGATCAAACATTTGGCTCTGTTCCAAGTCCATTTTCGTCCGAAATTGCTCAAAACGCATCAGTGCAGACTTTACAGAGGTGACTTTCCAGCGCCTATTACCCGATTGCAAAGCGACGTGACTAAAACATTCGTGCAGAACACAGAGCGTGACATAAAACAGAAGTGCAAAACAGAGCGTGAAATACAGGCTGCAAATAAAAGTAGTTTTGGCGTGCCCTGTCTCAACTACAGAGGAAGCGGCATTCTGCTGCTGTAAGATAGGCAGGAAAAGATGGGGACAAAAAGCTTACGGCACCTGGTATTCCCAGGCGGTCTCCCATCCAAGTACTAACCAGGCCCGACCCTGCTTAGCTTCCGAGATCAGACGAGATCGGGCGCGCTCAGGGTGGTGTGGCCGTAAGGCCACAGCGGCTGCTGAAGACAGACCCTTTATACGTGCCAAAATAAACACTGGCAGATCTGTTATTTCACATAGCAATCAACAATAATGGGGATTTCTCTAACAGTCAACAGCAAAACTAAGAAATAACTACTCCACCCAACAAGAATTTTCCGTTATGGCCTGATCAAACATTTGGCTCTGTTCCAAGTCCATTTTCGTCCCGAAATTGCTCAAAACGTACATCGGTGAGCCACACGTCCTTGTGGACGACGTATTGGGTCATTGTGCCCAAAACCAGACTGCGCTCATTCATTCGGCAGCAGTGCAGACTTTACAGAGGTGACTTTCCAGCGCCTAATACCCGATTGCCGAAAGCGACGTGACATAAAACCAGAAGTGCAAAACAGAGCGTGAAATACAGGCTGCAAAATAAAAGTAGTTTGGCGTGCCCTGTCTCAACTACAGAGGAAGCGGCATTCTGCTGCTGTAAGATAGGCAGGAAAAGATGGGGACAAAAAGCTTACGGCACCTGGTATTCCCAGGCGGTCTCCCATCCAAGTACTAACCAGGCCCGACCCTGCTTAGCTTCCGAGATCAGACGACGATCGGGCGCGCTCAGGGTGTGTGGCCGTAAGCCACAGCGGCTGCTGAAGACAGACCCTTTATACGTGCCAAAATAACACTGGCAGATCTGTTATTTCACATAGCAATCAACAATAATGGGGATTTTCTCTAACAGTCAACAGCAAAACTAAGAAATAACTACTCCACCCAACAAGAATTTTCCGTATGGCCTGATCAAACATTTGGCTCTGTTCCAAGTCCATTTTCGTCCGAAATTGCTCAAAACGTACATCGGTGAGCCACACGTCCTTGTGGACGACGTATTGGGTCATTGTGCCCAAAACCCAGACTGCGCTCATTCATTCGGCAGCAGTGCAGACTTTACAGAGGTGACTTTCCAGCGCCTAATACCCGATTGCCGAAAGCGACGTGACATAAAACAGAAGTGGCAAAACAGAGCGTGAAATACAGGCTGCAAAATAAAAGTAGTTTTGGCGTGCCCTGTCTCAACTTACAGAGGAAGCGGCATTCTGCTGCTGTAAGATAGGCAGGAAAAGATGGGACAAAAAAGCTTACGGCACCTGGTATTCCCAGGCGGTCTCCCATCCAAGTACTAACCAGGCCCGACCCTGCTTAGCTTCCGAGATCAGACGAGATCGGGCCGCGCTCAGGGTGGTGTGGCCGTAAGCCACAGCGGCTGCTGAAGACAGACCCTTTATACGTGCCAAAATAACACTGGCAGATCTGTTATTTCACATAGCAATCAACAATAATGGGGATTTTCTCTAACAGTCAACAGCAAAACTAAGAAATAACTACTCCACCCAACAAGAATTTTCCGTATGGCCTGATCAAACATTTTGGCTCTGTTCCAAGTCCATTTTCGTCCGAAATTGCTCAAAACGTACATCGGTGAGCCACACGTCCTTGTGGACGACGTATTGGGTCATTGTGCCCAAAACCCAGACTGCGCTCATTCATTCGGCAGCAGTGCAGACTTTACAGAGGTGACTTTCCAGCGCCTAATACCCGATTGCCGAAAGCGACGTGACATAAAACAGAAGTGCAAAACAGAGCGTGAAATACAGGCTGCAAAATAAAAGTAGTTTTGGCGTGCCCTGTCTCAACTACAGAGGAAGCGGCATTCTGCTGCTGTAAGATAGGCAGAAAAGATGGGGACAAAAAGCTTACGGCACCTGGTATTCCCAGGCGGTCTCCCATCCAAGTACTAACCAGGCCCGACCCTGCTTAGCTTCCGAGATCAGACCGAGATCGGGCGCGCTCAGGGTGGTGTGGCCGTAAGCCACAGCGGCTGCTGAAGACAGGACCCTTTATACGTGCCAAAATAACACTGGCAGATCTGTTATTTCACATAGCAATCAACAATAATGGGGATTTTCTCTAACAGTCAACAGCAAAACTAAGAAATAACTACTCCACCCAACAAGAATTTTCCGTATGGCCTGATCAAACATTGGCTCTGTTCCAAGTCCATTTTCGTCCGAAATTGCTCAAAACGTACATCGGTGAGCCACACGTCCTTGTGGACGACGTATTGGGTCATTGTGCCCAAAACCCAGACTGCGCTCATTCATTCGGCAGGCAGTGCAGACTTTACAGAGGTGACTTTCCAGCGCCTAATAACCCGATTGCCGAAAGCGACGTGACATAAAACAGAAGTGCAAAACAGAGCGTGAAATACAGGCTGCAAAATAAAAGTAGTTTGGCGTGCCCTGTCTCAACTACAGAGGAAGCGGCATTCTGCTGCTGTAAGATAGCAGGAGAGCAAAAAGCTTACGGCACCCTGGTATTCCCAGGCGGTCTCCCATCCAAGTACTAACCAGGCCCGACCCTGCTTAGCTTCCGAGATCAGACGAGATCGGGCCGCGGCTCAGGGTGGTGTGGCCGTAAGCCACAGCGGCTGCTGAAGACAGACCCTTTATACGTGCCAAAATAACACTGGCAGATCTGTTATTTCACATAGCAATCAACAATAATGGGGATTTTCTCTAACAGTCAACAGCAAAACTAAGAAATAACTACTCCACCCAACAAGAATTTTCCGTATGGCCTGATCAAACATTTGGCTCTGTTCCAAGTCCATTTTCGTCCGAAAATTGCTCAAAACGTACATCGGTGAGCCACACGTCCTTGTGGACGACGTATTGGGTCATTGTGCCCAAAACCCAGACTGCGCTCATTCATTCGGGCAGGCAGTGCAGACTTTACAGAGGTGACTTTCCCAGCGCCTAATACCCCGATTGCCGAAAGCGACGTGACATAAAACAGAAGTGCAAAACAGAGCGTGAAATACAGGCTGCAAAATAAAAGTAGTTTTGGCGGTGCCCTGTCTCAACTACAGAGGAAGCGGCATTCTGCTGCTGTAAGATAGGCAGGAAAAGATGGGACAAAAAGCTTACGGCACCTGGTATTCCCAGGCGGTCTCCCATCCAAGTACTAACCAGGCCCGACCCTGCTTAGCTTCCGAGATCAGACGAGATCGGGCGCGCTCAGGGTGGTGTGTGGCCGTAAGCCACAGCGGCTGCTGAAGACAGACCCTTTATACGTGCCAAAATAACACTGGCAGATCTGTTATTTCACATAGCAATCAACAATAATGGGGATTTTCTCTAACAGTCAACAGCAAAACTAAGAAATAACTACTCCACCCAACAAGAATTTTCCGTATGGCCTGATCAAACATTTGGCTCTGTTCCAAGTCCATTTTCGTCCGAAATGCTCAAAACGTACATCGGTGAGCCACACGTCCTTGTGGACGACGTATTGGTCATTGTGCCCAAAACCCAGACTGCGCTCATTCATTCGGCAGCAGTGCAGACTTTACAGAGGTGACTTTCCAGCGCCTGATACTCCGATTGCCGAAAGCGACGTGACAATAAACAGAAGTGCAAAACAGAGCGTGAAAATACAGGCTGCAAAATAAAAGTAGTTTTGGCGTGCCCTGTCTCAACTACAGAGGAAGCGGCATTCTGCTGCTGTAAGATAGAGGGACAAAAAGCTTACCGCACCTGGTATTCCCAGGCGGTCTCCCATCCAAGTACTAACCAGGCCCGACCCTGCTTAGCTTCCGAGATCAGACGAAGATCGGGCGCGCTCAGGGTGGTGTGGCCGGTAAGCCACAGCGGCTGCTAAGACAGACCCTTTATACGTGCCAAAATAACACTGGCAGATCTGTTATTTCACATAGCAATCAACAATAATGGGGATTTTCTCTAACAGTCAACAGCAAAACTAAGAAATAACTACTCCACCCAACAAGAATTTTCCGTATGGCCTGATCAAACATTTGGCTCTGTTCCAAGTCCATTTTCGTCCGAAATTGCTCAAAACGTACATCGGTGAGCCACACGTCCTTGTGGACGACGTATTGGGTCATTGTGCCCAAAACCCAGACTGCGCTCATTCATTCGGCCAGCAGTGCAGACTTTACAGAGGTGACTTTCCAGCGCCTGATACCCGATTGCCGAAAGCGACGTGACATAAAACAGAAGTGCAAAACAGAGCGTGAAATACAGGCTGCAAAATAAAAGTAGTTTTGGCGTGCCCTGTCTCAACTACAGAGGAAGCGGCATTCTGCTGCTGTAAGATAGCAGGAAAGGACAAAAAGCTTACGGCACCTGGTATTCCCAGGCGGTCTCCCATCCAAGTACTAACCAGGCCCGACCCTGCTTAGCTTCCGAGATCAGACGAGATCGGGCGCGCTCAGGGTGGTGTGGCCGTAAGCCACAGCGGCTGCTGAAGACAGACCCTTTATACGTGCCAAAATAACACTGGCAGATCTGTTATTTCACATAGCAATCAACAATAATGGGGATTTTCTCTAACAGTCAACAGCAAAACTAAGAAATAACTACTCCACCCAACAAGAATTTTCCGTATGGCCTGATCAAACATTTGGCTCTGTTCCAAGTCCATTTTCGTCCGAAATTGCTCAAAACGTACATCGGTGAGCCACACGTCCTTGTGGACGACGTATTGGGTCATTGTGCCCAAAACCCAGACTGCGCTCATTCATTCGGCAGCAGTGCAGACTTTAC
The DNA here is from genome assembly GCF_001640805.2 of Lates calcarifer. Lineage (NCBI taxonomy): Eukaryota > Metazoa > Chordata > Actinopteri > Centropomidae > Lates > Lates calcarifer. The sequence goes on from NW_026117650.1 coordinate 19,528, forward strand.
AGAGGTGACTTTCCAGCGCCTGAATACCCGATTGCCGAAAGCGACGTGACATAAAACAGAAGTGCCAAAACAGAGCGTGAAATACAGGCTGCAAAATAAAAGTAGTTTTGGCGTGCCCTGTCTCAACTACAGAGGAAAGCGGCATTCTGCTGCTGTAAGATAGGGGACAAAAAGCTTACGGCACCTGGTATTCCCAGGCGGTCTCCCATCCAAGTACTAACCAGGCCCGACCCTGCTTAGCTTCCGAGATCAGACGAGATCGGGCGCGCTCAGGGTGGTGTGGCCGTAAGCCACAGCGGCTGCTGAAGACAGACCCTTTATACGTGCCAAAATAACACTGGCAGATCTGTTATTTCACATAGCAATCAACAATAATGGGGATTTTCTCTAACAGTCAACAGCAAAACTAAGAAATAACTACTCCACCCAACAAGAATTTTCCGTATGGCCTGATCAAACATTTGGCTCTGTTCCAAGTCCATTTTCGTCCGAAATTGCTCAAAACGTACATCGGTGAGCCACACGTCCTTGTGGACGACGTATTGGGTCATTGTGCCCAAAACCCAGACTGCGCTCATTCATTCGGCAGCAGTGCAGACTTTACAGAGGTGACTTTCCAGCGCCTGATACCCGATTGCCGAAAGCGACGTGACATAAAACAGAAGTGCAAAACAGAGCGTGAAATACAGGCTGCAAAATAAAAGTAGTTTTGGCGTGCCCTGTCTCAACTACAGAGGAAGCGGCATTCTGCTGCTGTAAGATAGGCAGGAAAAGATGGGGACAAAAAGCTTACGGCACCTGGTATTCCCAGGCGGTCTCCCATCCAAGTACTAACCAGGCCCGACCCTGCTTAGCTTCCGAGATCAGACGAGATCGGGCGCGCTCAGGGTGGTGTGGCCGTAAGCCACAGCGGCTGCTGAAGACAGACCCTTTATACGTGCCAAAATAACACTGGCAGATCTGTTATTTCACATAGCAATCAACAATAATGGGGATTTTCTCTAACAGTCAACAGCAAAACTAAGAAATAACTACTCCACCCAACAAGAATTTTCCGTATGGCCTGATCAAACATTTGGCTCTGTTCCAAGTCCATTTTCGTCCGAAATTGCTCAAAACGTACATCGGTGAGCCACACGTCCTTGTGGACGACGTATTGGGTCATTGTGCCCAAAACCCAGACTGCGCTCATTCATTCGGCAGCAGTGCAGACTTTACAGAGGTGACTTTCCAGCGCCTAATACCCGATTGCCGAAAGCGACGTGACATAAAACAGAAGTGCAAAACAGAGCGTGAAATACAGGCTGCAAAATAAAAGTAGTTTTGGCGTGCCCTGTCTCAACTACAGAGGAAGCGGCATTCTGCTGCTGTAAGATAGGCAGGATGCAAAAAGCTTACGGCACCTGGTATTCCCAGGCGGTCTCCCATCCAAGTACTAACCAGGCCCGACCCTGCTTAGCTTCCGAGATCAGACGAGATCGGGCGCGCTCAGGGTGGTGTGGCCCGTAAGCCACAGCGGCTGCTGAAGACAGACCCTTTATACGTGCCAAAATAACACTGGCAGATCTGTTATTTCACATAGCAATCAACAATAATGGGGATTTTCTCTAACAGTCAACAGCAAAACTAAGAAATAACTACTCCACCCAACAAGAATTTTCCGTATGGCCTGATCAAACATTTGGCTCTGTTCCAAGTCCATTTTCGTCCGAAATTGCTCAAAACGTACATCGGTGAGCCACACGTCCTTGTGGACGACGTATTGGGTCATTGTGCCCAAAACCCAGACTGCGCTCATTCATTCGGCAGCAGTGCAGACTTTACAGAGGTGACTTTCCAGCGCCTAATACCCGATTGCCGAAAGCGACGTGACATAAAACAGAAGTGCAAAACAGAGCGTGAAATACAGGCTGCAAAATAAAAGTAGTTTTGGCGTGCCCTGTCTCAACTACAGAGGAAGCGGCATTCTGCTGCTGTAAGATAGAGGGACAAAAAGCTTACGGCACCTGGTATTCCCAGGCGGTCTCCCATCCAAGTACTAACCAGGCCCGACCCTGCTTAGCTTCCGAGATCAGACGAGATCGGGCGCGCTCAGGGTGGTGTGGCCGTAAGCCACAGCGGCTGCTGAAGACAGACCCTTTATACGTGCCAAAATAACACTGGCAGATCTGTTATTTCACATAGCAATCAACAATAATGGGGATTTTCTCTAACAGTCAACAGCAAAACTAAGAAATAACTACTCCACCCAACAAGAATTTTCCGTATGGCCTGATCAAACATTTGGCTCTGTTCCAAGTCCATTTTCGTCCGAAATTGCTCAAAACGTACATCGGTGAGCCACACGTCCTTGTGGACGACGTATTGGGTCATTGTGCCCAAAACCCAGACTGCGCTCATTCATTCGGGCAGCAGTGCAGACTTTACAGAGGTGACTTTCCAGCGCCTGATACCCGATTGCCGAAAGCGACGTGACATAAAACAGAAGTGCAAAACAGAGCGTGAAATACAGGCCTGCAAAATAAAAGTAGTTTTGGCGTGCCCTGTCTCAACTACAGAGGAAGCGGCATTCTGCTGCTGTAAGATAGGCAGGAAAGAGGGACAAAAAGCTTACGGCACCTGGTATTCCCAGGCGGTCTCCCATCCAAGTACTAACCAGGCCCGACCCTGCTTAGCTTCCGAGATCAGACGAGATCGGGCGCGCTCAGGGTGGTGTGGCCGTAAGCCACAGCGGCTGCTGAAGACAGACCCTTTATACGTGCCAAAATAACACTGGCAGATCTGTTATTTCACATAGCAATCAACAATAATGGGGATTTTCTCTAACAGTCAACAGCAAAACTAAGAAATAACTACTCCACCCAACAAGAATTTTCCGTATGGCCTGATCAAACATTTGGCTCTGTTCCAAGTCCATTTTCGTCCGAAATTGCTCAAAACGTACATCGGTGAGCCACACGTCCTTGTGGACGACGTATTGGGTCATTGTGCCCAAAACCCAGACTGCGCTCATTCATTCGCAGCAGTGCAGACTTTACAGAGGTGACTTTCCAGCGCCTAATACCCGATTGCCGAAAGCGACGTGACATAAAACAGAAGTGCAAAACAGAGCGTGAAATACAGGCTGCAAAATAAAAGTAGTTTTGGCGTGCCCTGTCTCAACTACAGAGGAAGCGGCATTCTGCTGCTGTAAGATAGGCAGGACAAAAAGCTTACGGCACCTGGTATTCCCAGGCGGTCTCCCATCCAAGTACTAACCAGGCCCGACCCTGCTTAGCTTCCGAGATCAGACGAGATCGGGCGCGCTCAGGGTGGTGTGGCCGTAAGCCACAGCGGCTGCTGAAGACAGACCCTTTATACGTGCCAAAATAACACTGGCAGATCTGTTATTTCACATAGCAATCAACAATAATGGGGATTTTCTCTAACAGTCAACAGCAAAACTAAGAAATAACTACTCCACCCAACAAGAATTTTCCGTATGGCCTGATCAAACATTTGGCTCTGTTCCAAGTCCATTTTCGTCCGAAATTGCTCAAAACGTACATCGGTGAGCCACACGTCCTTGTGGACGACGTATTGGGTCATTGTGCCCAAAACCCAGACTGCGCTCATTCATTCGGCAGCAGTGCAGACTTTACAGAGGTGACTTTCCAGCGCCTAATACCCGATTGCCGAAAGCGACGTGACATAAAACAGAAGTGCAAAACAGAGCGTGAAATACAGGCTGCAAAATAAAAGTAGTTTTGGCGTGCCCTGTCTCAACTACAGAGGAAGCGGCATTCTGCTGCTGTAAGATAGGCAGGAAAAGATGGGGACAAAAAGCTTACGGCACCTGGTATTCCCAGGCGGTCTCCCATCCAAGTACTAACCAGGCCCGACCCTGCTTAGCTTCCGAGATCAGACGAGATCGGGCGCGCTCAGGGTGGTGTGGCCGTAAGCCACAGCGGCTGCTGAAGACAGACCCTTTATACGTGCCAAAATAACACTGGCAGATCTGTTATTTCACATAGCAATCAACAATAATGGGGATTTTCTCTAACAGTCAACAGCAAAACTAAGAAATAACTACTCCACCCAACAAGAATTTTCCGTATGGCCTGATCAAACATTTGGCTCTGTTCCAAGTCCATTTTCGTCCGAAATTGCTCAAAACGTACATCGGTGAGCCACACGTCCTTGTGGACGACGTATTGGGTCATTGTGCCCAAAACCCAGACTGCGCTCATTCATTCGGCAGCAGTGCAGACTTTACAGAGGTGACTTTCCAGCGCCTAATACCCGATTGCCGAAAGCGACGTGACATAAAACAGAAGTGCAAAACAGAGCGTGAAATACAGGCTGCAAAATAAAAGTAGTTTTGGCGTGCCCTGTCTCAACTACAGAGGAAGCGGCATTCTGCTGCTGTAAGATAGGCAGGAAAGACAAAAAGCTTACGGCACCTGGTATTCCCAGGCGGTCTCCCATCCAAGTACTAACCAGGCCCGACCCTGCTTAGCTTCCGAGATCAGACGAGATCGGGCGCGCTCAGGGTGGTGTGGCCGTAAGCCACAGCGGCTGCTGAAGACAGACCCTTTATACGTGCCAAAATAACACTGGCAGATCTGTTATTTCACATAGCAATCAACAATAATGGGGATTTTCTCTAACAGTCAACAGCAAAACTAAGAAATAACTACTCCACCCAACAAGAATTTTCCGTATGGCCTGATCAAACATTTGGCTCTGTTCCAAGTCCATTTTCGTCCGAAATTGCTCAAAACGTACATCGGTGAGCCACACGTCCTTGTGGACGACGTATTGGGTCATTGTGCCCAAAACCCAGACTGCGCTCATTCATTCGGCAGCAGTGCAGACTTTACAGAGGTGACTTTCCAGCGCCTGATACCCGATTGCCGAAAGCGACGTGACATAAAACAGAAGTGCAAAACAGAGCGTGAAATACAGGCTGCAAAATAAAAGTAGTTTTGGCGTGCCCTGTCTCAACTACAGAGGAAGCGGCATTCTGCTGCTGTAAGATAGGGGACAAAAAGCTTACGGCACCTGGTATTCCCAGGCGGTCTCCCATCCAAGTACTAACCAGGCCCGACCCTGCTTAGCTTCCGAGATCAGACGAGATCGGGCGCGCTCAGGGTGGTGTGGCCGTAAGCCACAGCGGCTGCTGAAGACAGACCCTTTATACGTGCCAAAATAACACTGGCAGATCTGTTATTTCACATAGCAATCAACAATAATGGGGATTTTCTCTAACAGTCAACAGCAAAACTAAGAAATAACTACTCCACCCAACAAGAATTTTCCGTATGGCCTGATCAAACATTTGGCTCTGTTCCAAGTCCATTTTCGTCCGAAATTGCTCAAAACGTACATCGGTGAGCCACACGTCCTTGTGGACGACGTATTGGGTCATTGTGCCCAAAACCCAGACTGCGCTCATTCATTCGGCAGCAGTGCAGACTTTACAGAGGTGACTTTCCAGCGCCTAATACCCGATTGCCGAAAGCGACGTGACATAAAACAGAAGTGCAAAACAGAGCGTGAAATACAGGCTGCAAAATAAAAGTAGTTTTGGCGTGCCCCTGTCTCAACTACAGAGGAAGCGGCATTCTGCTGCTGTAAGATAGGCAGGAAAAGATGGGACAAAAAGCTTACGGCACCTGGTATTCCCAGGCGGTCTCCCATCCAAGTACTAACCAGGCCCGACCCTGCTTAGCTTCCGAGATCAGACGAGATCGGGCGCGCTCAGGGTGGTGTGGCCGTAAGCCACAGCGGCTGCTGAAGACAGACCCTTTATACGTGCCAAAATAACACTGGCAGATCTGTTATTTCACATAGCAATCAACAATAATGGGGATTTTCTCTAACAGTCAACAGCAAAACTAAGAAATAACTACTCCACCCAACAAGAATTTTCCGTATGGCCTGATCAAACATTTGGCTCTGTTCCAAGTCCATTTTCGTCCGAAATTGCTCAAAACGTACATCGGTGAGCCACACGTCCTTGTGGACGACGTATTGGGTCATTGTGCCCAAAACCCAGACTGCGCTCATTCATTCGGCAGCAGTGCAGACTTTACAGAGGTGACTTTCCAGCGCCTAATACCCGATTGCCGAAAGCGACGTGACATAAAACAGAAGTGCAAAACAGAGCGTGAAATACAGGCTGCAAAATAAAAGTAGTTTTGGCGTGCCCTGTCTCAACTACAGAGGAAGCGGCATTCTGCTGCTGTAAGATAGGCGGGAGGGACAAAAAGCTTACGGCACCTGGTATTCCCAGGCGGTCTCCCATCCAAGTACTAACCAGGCCCGACCCTGCTTAGCTTCCGAGATCAGACGAGATCGGGCGCGCTCAGGGTGGTGTGGCCGTAAGCCACAGCGGCTGCTGAAGACAGACCCTTTATACGTGCCAAAATAACACTGGCAGATCTGTTATTTCACATAGCAATCAACAATAATGGGGATTTTCTCTAACAGTCAACAGCAAAACTAAGAAATAACTACTCCACCCAACAAGAATTTTCCGTATGGCCTGATCAAACATTTGGCTCTGTTCCAAGTCCATTTTCGTCCGAAATTGCTCAAAACGTACATCGGTGAGCCACACGTCCTTGTGGACGACGTATTGGGTCATTGTGCCCAAAACCCAGACTGCGCTCATTCATTCGGCAGCAGTGCAGACTTTACAGAGGTGACTTTCCAGCGCCTGAATACCCGATTGCCGAAAGCGACGTGACATAAAACAGAAGTGCAAAACAGAGCGTGAAATACAGGCTGCAAAATAAAAGTAGTTTTGGCGTGCCCTGTCTCAACTACAGAGGAAGCGGCATTCTGCTGCTGTAAGATAGAGGGACAAAAAGCTTACGGCACCTGGTATTCCCAGGCGGTCTCCCATCCAAGTACTAACCAGGCCCGACCCTGCTTAGCTTCCGAGATCAGACGAGATCGGGCGCGCTCAGGGTGGTGTGGCCGTAAGCCACAGCGGCTGCTGAAGACAGACCCTTTATACGTGCCAAAATAACACTGGCAGATCTGTTATTTCACATAGCAATCAACAATAATGGGGATTTTCTCTAACAGTCAACAGCAAAACTAAGAAATAACTACTCCACCCAACAAGAATTTTCCGTATGGCCTGATCAAACATTTGGCTCTGTTCCAAGTCCATTTTCGTCCGAAATTGCTCAAAACGTACATCGGTGAGCCACACGTCCTTGTGGACGACGTATTGGGTCATTGTGCCCAAAACCCAGACTGCGCTCATTCATTCGGCAGCAGTGCAGACTTTACAGAGGTGACTTTCCAGCGCCTAATACCCGATTGCCGAAAGCGACGTGACATAAAACAGAAGTGCAAAACAGAGCGTGAAATACAGGCTGCAAAATAAAAGTAGTTTTGGCGTGCCCTGTCTCAACTACAGAGGAAGCGGCATTCTGCTGCTGTAAGATAGCAGGGACAAAAAGCTTACGGCACCTGGTATTCCCAGGCGGTCTCCCATCCAAGTACTAACCAGGCCCGACCCTGCTTAGCTTCCGAGATCAGACGAGATCGGGCGCGCTCAGGGTGGTGTGGCCGTAAGCCACAGCGGCTGCTGAAGACAGACCCTTTATACGTGCCAAAATAACACTGGCAGATCTGTTATTTCACATAGCAATCAACAATAATGGGGATTTTCTCTAACAGTCAACAGCAAAACTAAGAAATAACTACTCCACCCAACAAGAATTTTCCGTATGGCCTGATCAAACATTTGGCTCTGTTCCAAGTCCATTTTCGTCCGAAATTGCTCAAAACGTACATCGGTGAGCCACACGTCCTTGTGGACGACGTATTGGGTCATTGTGCCCAAAACCCAGACTGCGCTCATTCATTCGGCAGCAGTGCAGACTTTACAGAGGTGACTTTCCAGCGCCTAATACCCGATTGCCGAAAGCGACGTGACATAAAACAGAAGTGCAAAACAGAGCGTGAAATACAGGCTGCAAAATAAAAGTAGTTTTGGCGTGCCCTGTCTCAACTACAGAGGAAGCGGCATTCTGCTGCTGTAAGATAGGCAGGAAAAGATGGGACAAAAAGCTTACGGCACCTGGTATTCCCAGGCGGTCTCCCATCCAAGTACTAACCAGGCCCGACCCTGCTTAGCTTCCGAGATCAGACGAGATCGGGCGCGCTCAGGGTGGTGTGGCCGTAAGCCACAGCGGCTGCTGAAGACAGACCCTTTATACGTGCCAAAATAACACTGGCAGATCTGTTATTTCACATAGCAATCAACAATAATGGGGATTTTCTCTAACAGTCAACAGCAAAACTAAGAAATAACTACTCCACCCAACAAGAATTTTCCGTATGGCCTGATCAAACATTTGGCTCTGTTCCAAGTCCATTTTCGTCCGAAATTGCTCAAAACGTACATCGGTGAGCCACACGTCCTTGTGGACGACGTATTGGGTCATTGTGCCCAAAACCCAGACTGCGCTCATTCATTCGGCAGCAGTGCAGACTTTACAGAGGTGACTTTCCAGCGCCTAATACCCGATTGCCGAAAGCGACGTGACATAAAACAGAAGTGCAAAACAGAGCGTGAAATACAGGCTGCAAAATAAAAGTAGTTTTGGCGTGCCCTGTCTCAACTACAGAGGAAGCGGCATTCTGCTGCTGTAAGATAGGCAGGAAAAGATGGGGACAAAAAGCTTACGGCACCTGGTATTCCCAGGCGGTCTCCCATCCAAGTACTAACCAGGCCCGACCCTGCTTAGCTTCCGAGATCAGACGAGATCGGGCGCGCTCAGGGTGGTGTGGCCGTAAGCCACAGCGGCTGCTGAAGACAGACCCTTTATACGTGCCAAAATAACACTGGCAGATCTGTTATTTCACATAGCAATCAACAATAATGGGGATTTTCTCTAACAGTCAACAGCAAAACTAAGAAATAACTACTCCACCCAACAAGAATTTTCCGTATGGCCTGATCAAACATTTGGCTCTGTTCCAAGTCCATTTTCGTCCGAAATTGCTCAAAACGTACATCGGTGAGCCACACGTCCTTGTGGACGACGTATTGGGTCATTGTGCCCAAAACCCAGACTGCGCTCATTCATTCGGCAGCAGTGCAGACTTTACAGAGGTGACTTTCCAGCGCCTAATACCCGATTGCCGAAAGCGACGTGACATAAAACAGAAGTGCAAAACAGAGCGTGAAATACAGGCTGCAAAATAAAAGTAGTTTTGGCGTGCCCTGTCTCAACTACAGAGGAAGCGGCATTCTGCTGCTGTAAGATAGGGGACAAAAAGCTTACGGCACCTGGTATTCCCAGGCGGTCTCCCATCCAAGTACTAACCAGGCCGACCCTGCTTAGCTTCCGAGATCAGACGAGATCGGGCGCGCTCAGGGTGGTGTGGCCGTAAGCCACAGCGGCTGCTGAAGACAGACCCTTTATACGTGCCAAAATAACACTGGCAGATCTGTTATTTCACATAGCAATCAACAATAATGGGGATTTTCTCTAACAGTCAACAGCAAAACTAAGAAATAACTACTCCACCCAACAAGAATTTTCCGTATGGCCTGATCAAACATTTGGCTCTGTTCCAAGTCCATTTTCGTCCGAAATTGCTCAAAACGTACATCGGTGAGCCACACGTCCTTGTGGACGACGTATTGGGTCATTGTGCCCAAAACCCAGACTGCGCTCATTCATTCGGCAGCAGTGCAGACTTTACAGAGGTGACTTTCCAGCGCCTAATACCCGATTGCCGAAAGCGACGTGACATAAAACAGAAGTGCAAAACAGAGCGTGAAATACAGGCTGCAAAATAAAAGTAGTTTTGGCGTGCCCTGTCTCAACTACAGAGGAAGCGGCATTCTGCTGCTGTAAGATAGGCAGGAAAAGATGGGACAAAAAGCTTACGGCACCTGGTATTCCCAGGCGGTCTCCCATCCAAGTACTAACCAGGCCCGACCCTGCTTAGCTTCCGAGATCAGACGAGATCGGCGCGCTCAGGGTGGTGTGGCCGTAAGCCACAGCGGCTGCTGAAGACAGACCCTTTATACGTGCCAAAATAACACTGGCAGATCTGTTATTTCACATAGCAATCAACAATAATGGGGATTTTCTCTAACAGTCAACAGCAAAACTAAGAAATAACTACTCCACCCAACAAGAATTTTCCGTATGGCCTGATCAAACATTTGGCTCTGTTCCAAGTCCATTTTCGTCCGAAATTGCTCAAAACGTACATCGGTGAGCCACACGTCCTTGTGGACGACGTATTGGGTCATTGTGCCCAAAACCCAGACTGCGCTCATTCATTCGGCAGCAGTGCAGACTTTACAGAGGTGACTTTCCAGCGCCTAATACCCGATTGCCGAAAGCGACGTGACATAAAACAGAAGTGCAAAACAGAGCGTGAAATACAGGCTGCAAAATAAAAGTAGTTTTGGCGTGCCCTGTCTCAACTACAGAGGAAGCGGCATTCTGCTGCTGTAAGATAGGCAGGAAAAGATGGGGACAAAAGCTTACGGCACCTGGTATTCCCAGGCGGTCTCCCATCCAAGTACTAACCAGGCCCGACCCTGCTTAGCTTCCGAGATCAGACGAGATCGGGCGCGCTCAGGGTGGTGTGGCCGTAAGCCACAGCGGCTGCTGAAGACAGACCCTTTATACGTGCCAAAATAACACTGGCAGATCTGTTATTTCACATAGCAATCAACAATAATGGGGATTTTCTCTAACAGTCAACAGCAAAACTAAGAAATAACTACTCCACCCAACAAGAATTTTCCGTATGGCCTGATCAAACATTTGGCTCTGTTCCAAGTCCATTTTCGTCCGAAATTGCTCAAAACGTACATCGGTGAGCCACACGTCCTTGTGGACGACGTATTGGGTCATTGTGCCCAAAACCCAGACTGCGCTCATTCATTCGGCAGCAGTGCAGACTTTACAGAGGTGACTTTCCAGCGCCTAATACCCGATTGCCGAAAGCGACGTGACATAAAACAGAAGTGCAAAACAGAGCGTGAAATACAGGCTGCAAAATAAAAGTAGTTTTGGCGTGCCCTGTCTCAACTACAGAGGAAGCGGCATTCTGCTGCTGTAAGATCAGGGGGACAAAAAGCTTACGGCACCTGGTATTCCCAGGCGGTCTCCCATCCAAGTACTAACCAGGCCCGACCCTGCTTAGCTTCCGAGATCAGACGAGATCGGGCGCGCTCAGGGTGGTGTGGCCGTAAGCCACAGCGGCTGCTGAAGACAGACCCTTTATACGTGCCAAAATAACACTGGCAGATCTGTTATTTCACATAGCAATCAACAATAATGGGGATTTTCTCTAACAGTCAACAGCAAAACTAAGAAATAACTACTCCACCCAACAAGAATTTTCCGTATGGCCTGATCAAACATTTGGCTCTGTTCCAAGTCCATTTTCGTCCGAAATTGCTCAAAACGTACATCGGTGAGCCACACGTCCTTGTGGACGACGTATTGGGTCATTGTGCCCAAAACCCAGACTGCGCTCATTCATTCGGCAGCAGTGCAGACTTTACAGAGGTGACTTTCCAGCGCCTGAATACCCGATTGCCGAAAGCGACGTGACATAAAACAGAAGTGCAAAACAGAGCGTGAAATACAGGCTGCAAAATAAAAGTAGTTTTGGGCGTGCCCTGTCTCAACTACAGAGGAAGCGGCATTCTGCTGCTGTAAGATAGGCAGGAAAAGATGGGGACAAAAAGCTTACGGCACCTGGTATTCCCAGGCGGTCTCCCATCCAAGTACTAACCAGGCCCGACCCTGCTTAGCTTCCGAGATCAGACGAGATCGGGCGCGCTCAGGGTGGTGTGGCCGTAAGCCACAGCGGCTGCTGAAGACAGACCCTTTATACGTGCCAAAATAACACTGGCAGATCTGTTATTTCACATAGCAATCAACAATAATGGGGATTTTCTCTAACAGTCAACAGCAAAACTAAGAAATAACTACTCCACCCAACAAGAATTTTCCGTATGGCCTGATCAAACATTTGGCTCTGTTCCAAGTCCATTTTCGTCCGAAATTGCTCAAAACGTACATCGGTGAGCCACACGTCCTTGTGGACGACGTATTGGGTCATTGTGCCCAAAACCCAGACTGCGCTCATTCATTCGGCAGCAGTGCAGACTTTACAGAGGTGACTTTCCAGCGCCTAATACCCGATTGCCGAAAGCGACGTGACATAAAACAGAAGTGCAAAACAGAGCGTGAAATACAGGCTGCAAATAAAAGTAGTTTTGGGCGTGCCCTGTCTCAACTACAGAGGAAGCGGCATTCTGCTGCTGTAAGATAGCGGACAAAAAGCTTACGGCACCTGGTATTCCCAGGCGGTCTCCCATCCAAGTACTAACCAGGCCCGACCCTGCTTAGCTTCCGAGATCAGACGAGATCGGGCGCGCTCAGGGTGGTGTGGCCGTAAGCCACAGCGGCTGCTGAAGACAGACCCTTTATACGTGCCAAAATAACACTGGCAGATCTGTTATTTCACATAGCAATCAACAATAATGGGGATTTTCTCTAACAGTCAACAGCAAAACTAAGAAATAACTACTCCACCCAACAAGAATTTTCCGTATGGCCTGATCAAACATTTGGCTCTGTTCCAAGTCCATTTTCGTCCGAAATTGCTCAAAACGTACATCGGTGAGCCACACGTCCTTGTGGACGACGTATTGGGTCATTGTGCCCAAAACCCAGACTGCGCTCATTCATTCGGCAGCAGTGCAGACTTTACAGAGGTGACTTTCCAGCGCCTAATACCCGATTGCCGAAAGCGACGTGACATAAAACAGAAGTGCAAAAACAGAGCGTGAAATACAGGCTGCAAAATAAAAGTAGTTTTGGGCGTGCCCTGTCTCAACTACAGAGGAAGCGGCATTCTGCTGCTGTAAGATAGGCAGGAAAAGATGGGGACAAAAAGCTTACGGCACCTGGTATTCCCAGGCGGTCTCCCATCCAAGTACTAACCAGGCCCGACCCTGCTTAGCTTCCGAGATCAGACGAGATCGGGCGCGCTCAGGGTGGTGTGGCCGTAAGCCACAGCGGCTGCTGAAGACAGACCCTTTATACGTGCCAAAATAACACTGGCAGATCTGTTATTTCACATAGCAATCAACAATAATGGGGATTTTCTCTAACAGTCAACAGCAAAACTAAGAAATAACTACTCCACCCAACAAGAATTTTCCGTATGGCCTGATCAAACATTTGGCTCTGTTCCAAGTCCATTTTCGTCCGAAATTGCTCAAAACGTACATCGGTGAGCCACACGTCCTTGTGGACGACGTATTGGGTCATTGTGCCCAAAACCCAGACTGCGCTCATTCATTCGGCAGCAGTGCAGACTTTACAGAGGTGACTTTCCAGCGCCTAATACCCGATTGCCGAAAGCGACGTGACATAAAACAGAAGTGCAAAACAGAGCGTGAAATACAGGCTGCAAAATAAAAGTAGTTTTGGCGTGCCCTGTCTCAACTACAGAGGAAGCGGCATTCTGCTGCTGTAAGATAGGAGGACAAAAAAGCTTACGGCACCTGGTATTCCCAGGCGGTCTCCCATCCAAGTACTAACCAGGCCCGACCCTGCTTAGCTTCCGAGATCAGACGAGATCGGGGCGCGCTCAGGGTGGTGTGGCCGTAAGCCACAGCGGCTGCTGAAGACAGACCCTTTATACGTGCCAAAATAACACTGGCAGATCTGTTATTTCACATAGCAATCAACAATAATGGGGATTTTCTCTAACAGTCAACAGCAAAACTAAGAAATAACTACTCCACCCAACAAGAATTTTCCGTATGGCCTGATCAAACATTTGGCTCTGTTCCAAGTCCATTTTCGTCCGAAATTGCTCAAAACGTACATCGGTGAGCCACACGTCCTTGTGGACGACGTATTGGGTCATTGTGCCCAAAACCCAGACTGCGCTCATTCATTCGGCAGCAGTGCAGACTTTACAGAGGTGACTTTCCAGCGCCTAATACCCGATTGCCGAAAGCGACGTGACATAAAACAGAAGTGCAAAACAGAGCGTGAAATACAGGCTGCAAAATAAAAGTAGTTTTGGCGTGCCCTGTCTCAACTACAGAGGAAGCGGCATTCTGCTGCTGTAAGATAGGCAGGAAAGATGGGACAAAAAGCTTACGGCACCTGGTATTCCCAGGCGGTCTCCCATCCAAGTACTAACCAGGCCCGACCCTGCTTAGCTTCCGAGATCAGACGAGATCGGGCGCGCTCAGGGTGGTGTGGCCGTAAGCCACAGCGGCTGCTGAAGACAGACCCTTTATACGTGCCAAAATAACACTGGCAGATCTGTTATTTCACATAGCAATCAACAATAATGGGGATTTCTCTAACAGTCAACAGCAAAACTAAGAAATAACTACTCCACCCAACAAGAATTTTCCGTATGGCCTGATCAAACATTTGGCTCTGTTCCAAGTCCATTTTCGTCCGAAATTGCTCAAAACGTACATCGGTGAGCCACACGTCCTTGTGGACGACGTATTGGGTCATTGTGCCCAAAACCCAGACTGCGCTCATTCATTCGGCAGCAGTGCAGACTTTACAGAGGTGACTTTCCAGCGCCTAATACCCGATTGCCGAAAGCGACGTGACATAAAACAGAAGTGCAAAACAGAGCGTGAAATACAGGCTGCAAAATAAAAGTAGTTTTGGCGTGCCCTGTCTCAACTACAGAGGAAGCGGCATTCTGCTGCTGTAAGATAGGCAGGAAAAGATGGGGACAAAAAGCTTACGGCACCTGGTATTCCCAGGCGGTCTCCCATCCAAGTACTAACCAGGCCCGACCCTGCTTAGCTTCCGAGATCAGACGAGATCGGGCGCGCTCAGGGTGGTGTGGCCGTAAGCCACAGCGGCTGCTGAAGACAGACCCTTTATACGTGCCAAAATAACACTGGCAGATCTGTTATTTCACATAGCAATCAACAATAATGGGGATTTTCTCTAACAGTCAACAGCAAAACTAAGAAATAACTACTCCACCCAACAAGAATTTTCCGTATGGCCTGATCAAACATTTGGCTCTGTTCCAAGTCCATTTTCGTCCGAAATTGCTCAAAACGTACATCGGTGAGCCACACGTCCTTGTGGACGACGTATTGGGTCATTGTGCCCAAAACCCAGACTGCGCTCATTCATTCGGCAGCAGTGCAGACTTTACAGAGGTGACTTTCCAGCGCCTAATACCCGATTGCCGAAAGCGACGTGACATAAAACAGAAGTGCAAAACAGAGCGTGAAATACAGGCTGCAAAATAAAAGTAGTTTGGCGTGCCCTGTCTCAACTACAGAGGAAGCGGCATTCTGCTGCTGTAAGATAGGCAGGAAAAGATGGGACAAAAAGCTTACGGCACCTGGTATTCCCAGGCGGTCTCCCATCCAAGTACTAACCAGGCCCGACCCTGCTTAGCTTCCGAGATCAGACGAGATCGGGCGCGCTCAGGGTGGTGTGGCCGTAAGCCACAGCGGCTGCTGAAGACAGACCCTTTATACGTGCCAAAATAACACTGGCAGATCTGTTATTTCACATAGCAATCAACAATAATGGGGATTTCTCTAACAGTCAACAGCAAAACTAAGAAATAACTACTCCACCCAACAAGAATTTTCCGTATGGCCTGATCAAACATTTGGCTCTGTTCCAAGTCCATTTTCGTCCGAAATTGCTCAAAACGTACATCGGTGAGCCACACGTCCTTGTGGACGACGTATTGGGTCATTGTGCCCAAAACCCAGACTGCGCTCATTCATTCGGCAGCAGTGCAGACTTTACAGAGGTGACTTTCCAGCGCCTAATACCCGATTGCCGAAAGCGACGTGACATAAAACAGAAGTGCAAAACAGAGCGTGAAATACAGGCTGCAAAATAAAAGTAGTTTTGGCGTGCCCTGTCTCAACTACAGAGGAAGCGGCATTCTGCTGCTGTAAGATAGGCAGGAAAGATGGGACAAAAAGCTTACGGCACCTGGTATTCCCAGGCGGTCTCCCATCCAAGTACTAACCAGGCCCGACCCTGCTTAGCTTCCGAGATCAGACGAGATCGGGCGCGCTCAGGGTGGTGTGGCCGTAAGCCACAGCGGCTGCTGAAGACAGACCCTTTATACGTGCCAAATAACACTGGCAGATCTGTTATTTCACATAGCAATCAACAATAATGGGGATTTTCTCTAACAGTCAACAGCAAAACTAAGAAATAACTACTCCACCCAACAAGAATTTTCCGTATGGCCTGATCAAACATTTGGCTCTGTTCCAAGTCCATTTTCGTCCGAAATTGCTCAAAACGTACATCGGTGAGCCACACGTCCTTGTGGACGACGTATTGGGTCATTGTGCCCAAAACCCAGACTGCGCTCATTCATTCGGCAGCAGTGCAGACTTTACAGAGGTGACTTTCCAGCGCCTAATACCCGATTGCCGAAAGCGACGTGACATAAAACAGAAGTGCAAAACAGAGCGTGAAATACAGGCTGCAAAATAAAAGTAGTTTTGGCGTGCCCTGTCTCAACTACAGAGGAAGCGGCATTCTGCTGCTGTAAGATAGGAGAGGGACAAAAAGCTTACGGCACCTGGTATTCCCAGGCGGTCTCCCATCCAAGTACTAACCAGGCCCGACCCTGCTTAGCTTCCGAGATCAGACGAGATCGGGCGCGCTCAGGGTGGTGTGGCCGTAAGCCACAGCGGCTGCTGAAGACAGACCCTTTATACGTGCCAAAATAACACTGGCAGATCTGTTATTTCACATAGCAATCAACAATAATGGGGATTTTCTCTAACAGTCAACAGCAAAACTAAGAAATAACTACTCCACCCAACAAGAATTTTCCGTATGGCCTGATCAAACATTTGGCTCTGTTCCAAGTCCATTTTCGTCCGAAATTGCTCAAAACGTACATCGGTGAGCCACACGTCCTTGTGGACGACGTATTGGGTCATTGTGCCCAAAACCCAGACTGCGCTCATTCATTCGGCAGCAGTGCAGACTTTACAGAGGTGACTTTCCAGCGCCTGAATACCCGATTGCCGAAAGCGACGTGACATAAAACAGAAGTGCAAAACAGAGCGTGAAATACAGGCTGCAAAATAAAAGTAGTTTTGGCGTGCCCTGTCTCAACTACAGAGGAAGCGGCATTCTGCTGCTGTAAGATAGGCAGGAAAAGATGGGGACAAAAAGCTTACGGCACCTGGTATTCCCAGCGGTCTCCCATCCAAGTACTAACCAGGCCCGACCCTGCTTAGCTTCCGAGATCAGACGAGATCGGGGCGCGCTCAGGGTGGTGTGGCCGTAAGCCACAGCGGCTGCTGAAGACAGACCCTTTATACGTGCCAAAATAACACTGGCAGATCTGTTATTTCACATAGCAATCAACAATAATGGGGATTTTCTCTAACAGTCAACAGCAAAACTAAGAAATAACTACTCCACCCAACAAGAATTTTCCGTATGGCCTGATCAAACATTTGGCTCTGTTCCAAGTCCATTTTCGTCCGAAATTGCTCAAAACGTACATCGGTGAGCCACACGTCCTTGTGGACGACGTATTGGGTCATTGTGCCAAAACCCAGACTGCGCTCATTCATTCGGCAGCAGTGCAGACTTTACAGAGGTGACTTTCCAGCGCCTAATACCCGATTGCCGAAAGCGACGTGACATAAAACAGAAGTGCAAAACAGAGCGTGAAATACAGGCTGCAAAATAAAAGTAGTTTTGGCGTGCCTGTCTCAACTACAGAGGAAGCGGCATTCTGCTGCTGTAAGATAGGGACAAAAAGCTTACGGCACCTGGTATTCCCAGGCGGTCTCCCATCCAAGTACTAACCAGGCCCGACCCTGCTTAGCTTCCGAGATCAGACGAGATCGGGCGCGCTCAGGGTGGTGTGGCCGTAAGCCACAGCGGCTGCTGAAGACAGACCCTTTATACGTGCCAAAATAACACTGGCAGATCTGTTATTTCACATAGCAATCAACAATAATGGGGATTTTCTCTAACAGTCAACAGCAAAACTAAGAAATAACTACTCCACCCAACAAGAATTTTCCGTATGGCCTGATCAAACATTTGGCTCTGTTCCAAGTCCATTTTCGTCCGAAATTGCTCAAAACGTACATCGGTGAGCCACACGTCCTTGTGGACGACGTATTGGGTCATTGTGCCCAAAACCCAGACTGCGCTCATTCATTCGGCAGCAGTGCAGACTTTACAGAGGTGACTTTCCAGCGCCTAATACCCGATTGCCGAAAGCGACGTGACATAAAACAGAAGTGCAAAACAGAGCGTGAAATACAGGCTGCAAAATAAAAGTAGTTTTGGCGTGCCTGTCTCAACTACAGAGGAAGCGGCATTCTGCTGCTGTAAGATAGGCAGGACAAAAAAGCTTACGGCACCTGGTATTCCCAGGCGGTCTCCCCATCCAAGTACTAACCAGGCCCGACCCCTGCTTAGCTTCCGAGATCAGACGAGATCGGGCGCGCTCAGGGTGGTGTGGCCGTAAGCCACAGCGGCTGCTGAAGACAGACCCTTTATACGTGCCAAAATAACACTGGCAGATCTGTTATTTCACATAGCAATCAACAATAATGGGGATTTTCTCTAAACAGTCAACAGCAAACTAAGAAATAACTACTCCACCCAACAAGAATTTTCCGTATGGCCTGATCAAACATTTGGCTCTGTTCCAAGTCCATTTTCGTCCGAAATTGCTCAAAACGTACATCGGTGAGCCACACGTCCTTGTGGACGACGTATTGGGTCATTGTGCCAAAACCCAGACTGCGCTCATTCATTCGCAGCAGTGCAGACTTACAGAGTGACTTTCCAGCCCCTAACCCGATTCCGAAAGCACGTACATAAAACAGAAGTGCAAACAGAGCGAAATACAGCCCAAAATAAAAGTGTTTGGCGTGCCTGTTCAACTACAGAGGAAGCGCTTCTGCGCTGTAAGATAGCAAAAAGCTTACGCACCTGGTATCCACCTCCCATCCAAGTACTAACCAGGCCCGACCCTGCTAGCTTCCGAGATAGACGAGATCGGGCGCTCAGGGTGGTGTGGCCGTAAGCCAGCGGTGTGAAGACAGACCTTTATACGTGCCAAAATAACACTGGCAGATCTGTTATTTCACATAGCAATCAACAATAATGGGGATTTTCTCTAACAGTCAACAGCAAAACTAAGAAATAACTACTCCACCCAACAAGAATTTTCCGTATGGCCTGATCAAACATTGGCTCTGTTCCAAGTCCATTTTCGTCCGAAATTGCTCAAAACGTACATCGGTGAGCCACACGTCCTTGTGGACGACGTATTGGGTCATTGTGCCCAAAACCCAGACTGCGCTCATTCATTCGGCAGCAGTGCAGACTTTACAGAGGTGACTTTCCAGCGCCCTGATACCCGATTGCCGAAAGCGACGTGACATAAAACAGAAGTGCAAAACAGAGCGTGAAATACAGGCTGCAAAATAAAAGTAGTTTGGGCGTGCCCTGTCTCAACTACAGAGGAAGCGGCATTCTGCTGCTGTAAGATAGGCAGGAAAAGATGGGGACAAAAAGCTTACGGCACCTGGTATTCCCAGGCGGTCTCCCATCCAGTACTAACCAGGCCCGACCCTGCTTAGCTTCCGAGATCAGACGAGATCGGGCGCGCTCAGGGTGGTGTGGCCGTAAGCCACAGCGGCTGCTGAAGACAGACCCTTTATACGTGCCAAAATAACACTGGCAGATCTGTTATTTCACATAGCAATCAACAATAATGGGGATTTTCTCTAACAGTCAACAGCAAAACTAAGAAATAACTACTCCACCCAACAAGAATTTCCGTATGGCCTGATCAAACATTTGGCTCTGTTCCAAGTCCATTTTCGTCCGAAATTGCTCAAAACGTACATCGGTGAGCCACACGTCCTTGTGGACGACGTATTGGTCATTGTGCCCAAAACCCAGACTGCGCTCATTCATTCGGCAGCAGTGGCAGACTTTACAGAGGTGACTTTCCAGCGCCTGATACCCGATTGCCGAAAGCGACGTGACATAAAACAGAAGTGCAAAACAGAGCGTGAAATACAGGCTGCAAAATAAAAGTAGTTTTGGGCGTGCCCTGTCTCAACTACAGAGGAAGCGGCATTCTGCTGCTGTAAGATAGCAGGGATCAAAAAGCTTACGGCACCTGGTATTCCCAGGCGGTCTCCCATCCAAGTACTAACCAGGCCCGACCCTGCTTAGCTTCCGAGATCAGACGAGATCGGCGCGCTCAGGGTGGTGTGGCCGTAAGCCACAGCGGCTGCTGAAGACAGACCCTTTATACGTGCCAAAATAACACTGGCAGATCTGTTATTTCACATAGCAATCAACAATAATGGGGATTTTCTCTAACAGTCAACAGCAAAACTAAGAAATAACTACTCCACCCAACAAGAATTTTCCGTATGGCCTGATCAAACATTTGGCTCTGTTCCAAGTCCATTTTCGTCCGAAATTGCTCAAAACGTACATCGGTGAGCCACACGTCCTTGTGGACGACGTATTGGGTCATTGTGCCCAAAACCAGACTGCGCTCATTCATTCGGCAGCAGTGCAGACTTTACAGAGGTGACTTTCCAGCGCCTAATACCCGATTGCCGAAAGCGACGTGACATAAAACAGAAGTGCAAAACAGAGCGTGAAATACAGGCTGCAAAATAAAAGTAGTTTTGGCGTGCCCTGTCTCAACTACAGAGGAAGCGGCATTCTGCTGCTGTAAGATAGGGACAAAAAGCTTACGGCACCTGGTATTCCCAGGCGGTCTCCCATCCAAGTACTAACCAGGCCCGACCCTGCTTAGCTTCCGAGATCAGACGAGATCGGGCGCGCTCAGGGTGGTGTGGCCGTAAGCCACAGCCGCTGCTGAAGACAGACCCTTTATACGTGCCAAAATAACACTGGGCAGATCTGTTATTTCACATAGGCAATCAACAATAATGGGGATTTTCTCTAACAGTCAACAGCAAAACTAAGAAATAACTACTCCACCCAACAAGAATTTTCCGTATGGCCTGATCAAACATTTGGCTCTGTTCCAAGTCCATTTTCGTCCGAAATTGCTCAAAACGTACATCGGTGAGCCACACGTCCTTGTGGACGACGTATTGGGTCATTGTGCCCAAAACCCAGACTGCGCTCATTCATTCGCAGCAGTGCAGACTTTACAGAGGTGACTTTCCAGCGCCTTAATACCCGATTGCCGAAAGCGACGTGACATAAAACAGAAGTGCAAAACAGAGCGTGAAATACAGGCTGCAAAATAAAAGTAGTTTTGGCGTGCCTGTCTCAACTACAGAGGAAGCGGCATTCTGCTGCTGTAAGATAAGATGGGGACAAAAAAGCTTACGGGCACCTGGTATTCCCAGGCGGTCTCCCATCCAAGTACTAACCAGGCCCGGACCCCTGCTTAGCTTCCGAGATCAGACGAGATCGGGCGCGCTCAGGGTGGTGTGGCCGGTAAAGCCACAGCGGCTGGCTGAAGACAGACCCTTTATACGTGCCAAAATAACACTGGCAGATCTGTTATTTCACATAGCAATCAACAATAATGGGGATTTTCTCTAACAGTCAACAGCAAAACTAAGAAATAACTACTCCACCCAACAAGAATTTTCCGTATGGCCTGATCAAACATTTGGCTCTGTTCCAAGTCCATTTTCGTCCGAAATTGCTCAAAACGTACATCGGTGAGCCACACGTCCTTGTGGACGACGTATTGGGTCATTGTGCCCAAAACCCAGACTGCGCTCATTCATTCGGCAGCAGTGCAGACTTTACAGAGGTGACTTTCCAGCGCCTGATACCCGATTGCCGAAAGCGACGTGACATAAAACAGAAGTGCAAAACAGAGCGTGAAATACAGGCTGCAAAATAAAAGTAGTTTTGGCGTGCCCTGTCTCAACTACAGAGGAAGCGGCATTCTGCTGCTGTAAGATAAGATGGGACAAAAAGCTTACGGCACCTGGTATTCCCAGGCGGTCTCCCATCCAAGTACTAACCAGGCCCGACCCTGCTTAGCTTCCGAGATCAGACGAGATCGGGCGCCGCTCAGGGTGGTGTGGCCGTAAGCCACAGCGGCTGCTGAAGACAGACCCTTTATACGTGCCAAAATAACACTGGCAGATCTGTTATTTCACATAGCAATCAACAATAATGGGGATTTTCTCTAACAGTCAACAGCAAAACTAAGAAATAACTACTCCACCCAACAAGAATTTTCCGTATGGCCTGATCAAACATTTGGCTCTGTTCCAAGTCCATTTTCGTCCGAAATTGCTCAAAACGTACATCGGTGAGCCACACGTCCTTGTGGACGACGTATTGGGTCATTGTGCCCAAAACCCAGACTGCGCTCATTCATTCGGCAGCAGTGCAGACTTTACAGAGGTGACTTTCCAGCGCCTGAATACCCGATTGCCGAAAGCGACGTGACATAAAACAGAAGTGCAAAACAGAGCGTGAAATACAGGCTGCAAAATAAAAGTAGTTTTGGCGTGCCCTGTCTCAACTACAGAGGAAGCGGCATTCTGCTGCTGTAAGATAGGCAGGAAAAGATGGGGACAAAAAGCTTACGGCACCTGGTATTCCCAGGCGGTCTCCCATCCAAGTACTAACCAGGCCCGACCCTGCTTAGCTTCCGAGATCAGACGAGATCGGGCGCGCTCAGGGTGGTGTGGCCGTAAGCCACAGCGGCTGCTGAAGACAGACCCTTTATACGTGCCAAAATAACACTGGCAGATCTGTTATTTCACATAGCAATCAACAATAATGGGGATTTTCTCTAACAGTCAACAGCAAAACTAAGAAATAACTACTCCACCCAACAAGAATTTTCCGTATGGCCTGATCAAACATTTGGCTCTGTTCCAAGTCCATTTTCGTCCGAAATTGCTCAAAACGTACATCGGTGAGCCACACGTCCTTGTGGACGACGTATTGGGTCATTGTGCCCAAAACCCAGACTGCGCTCATTCATTCGGCAGCAGTGCAGACTTTACAGAGGTGACTTTCCAGCGCCTAATACCCGATTGCCGAAAGCGACGTGACATAAAACAGAAGTGCAAAACAGAGCGTGAAATACAGGCTGCAAAATAAAAGTAGTTTGGCGTGCCCTGTCTCAACTACAGAGGAAGCGGCATTCTGCTGCTGTAAGATAGGCAGGAAAAGATGGGGACAAAAAGCTTACGGCACCTGGTATTCCCAGGCGGTCTCCCATCCAAGTACTAACCAGGCCCGACCCTGCTTAGCTTCCGAGATCAGACGAGATCGGGCGCGCTCAGGGTGGTGTGGCCGTAAGCCACAGCGGCTGCTGAAGACAGACCCTTTATACGTGCCAAAATAACACTGGCAGATCTGTTATTTCACATAGCAATCAACAATAATGGGGATTTTCTCTAACAGTCAACAGCAAAACTAAGAAATAACTACTCCACCCAACAAGAATTTTCCGTATGGCCTGATCAAACATTTGGCTCTGTTCCAAGTCCATTTTCGTCCGAAATTGCTCAAAACGTACATCGGTGAGCCACACGTCCTTGTGGACGACGTATTGGGTCATTGTGCCAAAACCCAGACTGCGCTCATTCATTCGGCAGCAGTGCAGACTTTACAGAGGTGACTTTCCAGCGCCTAATACCCGATGCGAAAGCGACGTGACATAAAACAGAAGTGCAAAACAGAGCGTGAAATACAGGCTGCAAAATAAAGTAGTTTTGGGCGTGCCCTGTCTCAACTACAGAGGAAGCGGCATTCTGCTGCTGTAAGATAGGCAGGAAAAGATGGGGACAAAAAGCTTACGGCACCTGGTATTCCCAGGCGGTCTCCCATCCAAGTACTAACCAGGCCCGACCCTGCTTAGCTTCCGAGATCAGACGAGATCGGGCGCGCTCAGGGTGGTGTGGCCGTAAGCCACAGCGGCTGCTGAAGACAGACCCTTTATACGTGCCAAAATAACACTGGCAGATCTGTTATTTCACATAGCAATCAACAATAATGGGGATTTTCTCTAACAGTCAACAGCAAAACTAAGAAATAACTACTCCACCCAACAAGAATTTTCCGTATGGCCTGATCAAACATTTGGCTCTGTTCCAAGTCCATTTTCGTCCGAAATTGCTCAAAACGTACATCGGTGAGCCACACGTCCTTGTGGACGACGTATTGGGTCATTGTGCCCAAAACCCAGACTGCGCTCATTCATTCGGCAGCAGTGCAGACTTTACAGAGGTGACTTTCCAGCGCCTAATACCCGATTGCCGAAAGCGACGTGACATAAAACAGAAGTGCAAAACAGAGCGTGAAATACAGGCTGCAAAATAAAAGTAGTTTTGGCGTGCCCTGTCTCAACTACAGAGGAAGCGGCATTCTGCTGTAGATAGGCTAGGTAAAGATAGGGGACAAAAAGCTTACGGCACCTGGTATTCCCAGGCGGTCTCCCATCCAAGTACTAACCAGGCCCGACCCTGCTTAGCTTCCGAGATCAGACGAGATCGGGCGCGCTCAGGGTGGTGTGGCCGTAAGCCACAGCGGCTGCTGAAGACAGACCCTTTATACGTGCCAAAATAACACTGGCAGATCTGTTATTTCACATAGCAATCAACAATAATGGGGATTTTCTCTAACAGTCAACAGCAAAACTAAAGAATAACTACTCCACCCAACAAGAATTTTCCGTATGGCCTGATCAAACATTTGGCTCTGTTCCAAGTCCATTTTCGTCCGAAATTGCTCAAAACGTACATCGGTGAGCCACACGTCCTTGTGGACGACGTATTGGGTCATTGTGCCCAAAACCCAGACTGCGCTCATTCATTCGGCAGCAGTGCAGACTTTACAGAGGTGACTTTCCAGCGCCTAATACCCGATTGCCGAAAGCGACGTGACATAAAACAGAAGTGCAAAACAGAGCGTGAAATACAGGCTGCAAAATAAAAGTAGTTTGGGCGTGCCCTGTCTCAACTACAGAGGAAGCGGCATTCTGCTGCTGTAAGATAGGCAGAAAAGATGGGACAAAAAGCTTACGCACCTGGTATTCCCAGGCGGTCTCCCATCCAAGTACTAACCAGGCCCGACCCTGCTTAGCTTCCGAGATCAGACGAGATCGGGCGCGCTCAGGGTGGTGTGGCCGTAAGCCACAGCGGCTGCTGAAGACAGACCCTTTATACGTGCCAAAATAACACTGGCAGATCTGTTATTTCACATAGCAATCAACAATAATGGGGATTTTCTCTAACAGTCAACAGCAAAACTAAGAAATAACTACTCCACCCAACAAGAATTTTCCGTATGGCCTGATCAAACATTTGGCTCTGTTCCAAGTCCATTTTCGTCCGAAATTGCTCAAAACGTACATCGGTGAGCCACACGTCCTTGTGGACGACGTATTGGGTCATTGTGCCCAAAACCCAGACTGCGCTCATTCATTCGGCAGCAGTGCAGACTTTACAGAGGTGACTTTCCAGCGCCTAATACCGATTGCCGAAAGCGACGTGACATAAAACAGAAGTGCAAAACAGAGCGTGAAATACAGGCTGCAAAATAAAAGTAGTTTTGGGCGTGCCCTGTCTCAACTACAGAGGAAGCGGCATTCTGCTGCTGTAAGATAGGCAGGAAAGATGGGGACAAAAAGCTTACGGCACCTGGTATTCCCAGGCGGTCTCCCATCCAAGTACTAACCAGGCCCGACCCTGCTTAGCTTCCGAGATCAGACGAGATCGGGCGCGCTCAGGGTGGTGTGGCCGTAAGCCACAGCGGCTGCTGAAGACAGACCCTTTATACGTGCCAAAATAACACTGGCAGATCTGTTATTTCACATAGCAATCAACAATAATGGGGATTTTCTCTAACAGTCAACAGCAAAACTAAGAAATAACTACTCCACCCAACAAGAATTTTCCGTATGGCCTGATCAAACATTTGGCTCTGTTCCAAGTCCATTTTCGTCCGAAATTGCTCAAAACGTACATCGGTGAGCCACACGTCCTTGTGGACGACGTATTGGGTCATTGTGCCAAAACCCAGACTGCGCTCATTCATTCGGCAGCAGTGCAGACTTTACAGAGGTGACTTTCCAGCGCCTAATACCCGATTGCCGAAAGCGACGTGACATAAAACAGAAGTGGCAAAACAGAGCGTGAAATACAGGCTGCCAAAATAAAAGTAGTTTTGGCGTGCCCTGTCTCAACTACAGAGGAAGCGGCATTCTGCTGCTGTAAGATAGGCAGGAAAAGATGGGACAAAAGCTTACGGCACCTGGTATTCCCAGGCGGTCTCCCATCCAAGTACTAACCAGGCCCGACCCTGCTTAGCTTCCGAGATCAGACGAGATCGGGCGCGCTCAGGGGTGTGTGGCCGTAAGCCACAGCGGCTGCTGAAGACAGACCCTTTATACGTGCCAAAATAACACTGGCAGATCTGTTATTTCACATAGCAATCAACAATAATGGGGATTTTCTCTAACAGTCAACAGCAAAACTAAGAAATAACTACTCCACCCAACAAGAATTTTCCGTATGGCCTGATCAAAACATTTGGCTCTGTTCCAAGTCCATTTTCGTCCGAAATTGCTCAAAACGTACATCGGTGAGCCACACGTCCTTGTGGACGACGTATTGGGTCATTGTGCCCAAAACCCAGACTGCGCTCATTCATTCGGCAGCAGTGCAGACTTTACAGAGGGACTTTCCAGCGCCTAATACCCGATTGCCGAAAGCGACGTGACATAAAACAGAAGTGCAAAACAGAGCGTGAAAATACAGGCTGCCAAAATAAAAGTAGTTTGGCGTGCCCTGTCTCAACTACAGAGGAAGCGGCATTCTGCTGCTGTAAATAGGCAGGAAAAGATGGGACAAAAAGCTTACGGCACCTTGGTATTCCCAGGCGGTCTCCCATCCAAGTACTAACCAGGCCCGACCCTGCTTAGCTTCCGAGATCAGACGAGATCGGGCGCGCTCAGGGTGGTGTGGCCGTAAGCCACAGCGGCTGCTGAAGACAGACCCTTTATACGTGCCAAAATAACACTGGCAGATCTGTTATTTCACATAGCAATCAACAATAATGGGGATTTTCTCTAACAGTCAACAGCAAAACTAAGAAATAACTACTCCACCCAACAAAGAATTTTCCGTATGGCCTGATCAAACATTTGGCTCTGTTCCAAGTCCATTTTCGTCCGAAATTGCTCAAAACGTACATCGGTGAGCCACACGTCCTTGTGGACGACGTATTGGGTCATTGTGCCCAAAACCCAGACTGCGCTCATTCATTCGGCAGCAGTGCAGACTTTACAGAGGTGACTTTCCAGCGCCTAATACCCGATTGCCGAAAGCGACGTGACATAAAACAGAAGGTGCAAAACAGAGCGTGAAATACAGGCTGCAAAATAAAAGTAGTTTTGGCGTGCCCTGTCTCAACTACAGAGGAAGCGGCATTCTGCTGCTGTAAGATAGGCAGGAAAGATGGGGACAAAAAGCTTACGGGCACCTGGTATTCCCAGGCGGTCTCCCATCCAAGTACTAACCAGGGCCCGACCCTGCTTAGCTTCCGAGATCAGACGAGATCGGGCGCGCTCAGGGTGGTGTGGCCGTAAGCCACAGCGGCTGCTGAAGACAGACCCTTTATACGTGCCAAAATAACACTGGCAGATCTGTTATTTCACATAGCAATCAACAATAATGGGGATTTTCTCTAACAGTCAACAGCAAAAACTAAGAAATAACTACTCCACCCAACAAGAATTTTCCGTATGGCCTGATCAAACATTTGGCTCTGTTCCAAGTCCATTTTCGTCCGAAATTGCTCAAAACGTACATCGGTGAGCCACACGTCCTTGTGGACGACGTATTGGGTCATTGTGCCCAAAACCCAGACTGCGCTCATTCATTCGGCAGCAGTGCACGACTTTACAGAGGTGACTTTCCAGCGCCTAATACCCGATTGCCGAAAGCGACGTGACATAAAACAGAAGTGCAAAACAGAGCGTGAAATACAGGCTGCCAAAATAAAAGTAGTTTTGGCGGTGCCCTGTCTCAACTACAGAGGAAGCGGCATTCTGCTGCTGTAAGATAGGCAGGAAAAGATGGGACAAAAGCTTACGGCACCTGGTATTCCCAGGCGGTCTCCCATCCAAGTACTAACCAGGCCCGACCCTGCTTAGCTTCCGAGATCAGACGAGATCGGGCGCGCTCAGGGTGGTGTGGCCGTAAGCCACAGCGGCTGCTGAAGACAGACCCTTTATACGTGCCAAAATAACACTGGCAGATCTGTTATTTCACATAGCAATCAACAATAATGGGGATTTTCTCTAACAGTCCAACAGGCAAAACTTAAGAAATAACTACTCCACCCAACAAGAATTTTCCGTATGGCCTGATCAAACATTTGCTCTGTTTCCAAGTCCATTTTCGTCCGAAATTGCTCAAAACGTACATCGGTGAGCCACACGTCCTTGTGGACGACGTATTGGGTCATTGTGCCCAAAACCCAGACTGCGCTCATTCATTCGGCAGCAGTGCAGACTTTACAGAGGTGACTTTCCAGCGCCTGATACCCGATTGCCGAAAGCGACGTGACATAAAACAGAAGTGCAAAACAGAGCGTGAAATACAGGCTGCAAAATAAAAGTAGTTTGGCGTGCCCTGTCTCAACTACAGAGGAAGCGGCATTCTGCTGCTGTAAGATAGGCAGGAAAAGATGGGACAAAAAGCTTACGGCACCTGGTATTCCCAGGCGGTCTCCCATCCAAGTACTAACCAGGCCCGACCCTGCTTAGCTTCCGAGATCAGACGAGATCGGGCGCGCTCAGGGTGGTGTGGCCGTAAGCCACAGCGGCTGCTGAAGACAGACCCTTTATACGTGCCAAAATAACACTGGCAGATCTGTTATTTCACATAGCAATCAACAATAATGGGGATTTT
The DNA here is from genome assembly GCF_001640805.2 of Lates calcarifer. Taxonomy (NCBI): domain Eukaryota; kingdom Metazoa; phylum Chordata; class Actinopteri; family Centropomidae; genus Lates; species Lates calcarifer. The sequence goes on from NW_026117650.1 coordinate 48,503, forward strand.
CTCTAACAGTCAACAGCAAAACTAAGAAATAACTACTCCACCCAACAAGAATTTTCCGTATGGCCTGATCAAACATTTGGCTCTGTTCCAAGTCCATTTTCGTCCGAAATTGCTCAAAACGTACATCGGTGAGCCACACGTCCTTGTGGACGACGTATTGGGTCATTGTGCCCAAAACCCAGACTGCGCTCATTCATTCGGCAGCAGTGCAGACTTTACAGAGGTGACTTTCCAGCGCCTAATACCCGATTGCCGAAAGCGACGTGACATAAAACAGAAGTGCAAAACAGAGCGTGAAATACAGGCTGCAAAATAAAAGTAGTTTTGGCGTGCCCTGTCTCAACTACAGAGGAAGCGGCATTCTGCTGCTGTAAGATAGGCAGAAAGATGGGACAAAAAGCTTACGGCACCTGGTATTCCCAGGCGGTCTCCCATCCAAGTACTAACCAGGCCCGACCCTGCTTAGCTTCCGAGATCAGACGAGAATCGGGCGCGCTCAGGGTGGTGTGGCCGTAAGCCACAGCGGCTGCTGAAGACAGACCCTTTATACGTGCCAAAATAACACTGGCAGATCTGTTATTTCACATAGCAATCAACAATAATGGGGATTTTCTCTAACAGTCAACAGCAAAACTAAGAAATAACTACTCCACCCAACAAGAATTTTCCGTATGGCCTGATCAAACATTTGGCTCTGTTCCAAGTCCATTTTCGTCCGAAATTGCTCAAAACGTACATCGGTGAGCCACACGTCCTTGTGGACGACGTATTGGGTCATTGTGCCCAAAACCCAGACTGCGCTCATTCATTCGGCAGCAGTGCAGACTTTACAGAGGTGACTTTCCAGCGCCTAATACCCGATTGCCGAAAGCGACGTGACATAAAACAGAAGTGCAAAACAGAGCGTGAAATACAGGCTGCAAAATAAAAGTAGTTTGGGCGTGCCCTGTCTCAACTACAGAGGAAGCGGCATTCTGCTGCTGTAAGATAGGCAGGAAAAGATGGGGACAAAAAGCTTACGGCACCTGGTATTCCCAGGCGGTCTCCCATCCAAGTACTAACCAGGCCCGACCCTGCTTAGCTTCCGAGATCAGACGAGATCGGGCGCGCTCAGGGTGGTGTGGCCGTAAGCCACAGCGGCTGCTGAAGACAGACCCTTTATACGTGCCAAAATAACACTGGCAGATCTGTTATTTCACATAGCAATCAACAATAATGGGGATTTTCTCTAACAGTCAACAGCAAAACTAAGAAATAACTACTCCACCCAACAAGAATTTTCCGTATGGCCTGATCAAACATTTGGCTCTGTTCCAAGTCCATTTTCGTCCGAAATTGCTCAAAACGTACATCGGTGAGCCACACGTCCTTGTGGACGACGTATTGGGTCATTGTGCCCAAAACCCAGACTGCGCTCATTCATTCGGCAGCAGTGCAGACTTTACAGAGGTGACTTTCCAGCGCCTGATACCCGATTGCCGAAAGCGACGTGACATAAAACAGAAGTGCAAAACAGAGCGTGAAATACAGGCTGCAAAATAAAAGTAGTTTTGGCGTGCCCTGTCTCAACTACAGAGGAAGCGGCATTCTGCTGCTGTAAGATAGGCAGGAAAAGATGGGGACAAAAAGCTTACGGCACCTGGTATTCCCAGGCGGTCTCCCATCCAAGTACTAACCAGGCCCGACCCTGCTTAGCTTCCGAGATCAGACGAGATCGGGCGCGCTCAGGGTGGTGTGGCCGTAAGCCACAGCGGCTGCTGAAGACAGACCCTTTATACGTGCCAAAATAACACTGGCAGATCTGTTATTTCACATAGCAATCAACAATAATGGGGATTTTCTCTAACAGTCAACAGCAAAACTAAGAAATAACTACTCCCACCCAACAAGAATTTTCCGTATGGCCTGATCAAACATTTGGCTCTGTTCCAAGTCCATTTTCGTCCGAAATTGCTCAAACGTACATCGGTGAGCCACACGTCCTTGTGGACGACGTATTGGGTCATTGTGCCCAAAACCCAGACTGCGCTCATTCATTCGGCAGCAGTGCAGACTTTACAGAGGTGACTTTCCAGCGCCTAATACCCGATTGCCGAAAGCGACGTGACATAAAACAGAAGTGCAAAACAGAGCGTGAAATACAGGCTGCAAAATAAAAGTAGTTTTGGCGTGCCCTGTCTCAACTACAGAGGAAGCGGCATTCTGCTGCTGTAAGATAGGCAGGAAAAGATGGGACAAAAAGCTTACGGCACCTGGTATTCCCAGGCGGTCTCCCATCCAAGTACTAACCAGGCCCGACCCTGCTTAGCTTCCGAGATCAGACGAGATCGGGCGCGCTCAGGGTGGTGTGGCCGTAAGCCACAGCGGCTGCTGAAGACAGACCCTTTATACGTGCCAAAATAACACTGGCAGATCTGTTATTTCACATAGCAATCAACAATAATGGGGATTTTCTCTAACAGTCAACAGCAAAACTAAGAAATAACTACTCCACCCAACAAGAATTTTCCGTATGGCCTGATCAAACATTTGGCTCTGTTCCAAGTCCATTTTCGTCCGAAATTGCTCAAAACGTACATCGGTGAGCCACACGTCCTTGTGGACGACGTATTGGGTCATTGTGCCCAAAACCCAGACTGCGCTCATTCATTCGGCAGCAGTGCAGACTTTACAGAGGTGACTTTCCAGCGCCTAATACCCGATTGCCGAAAGCGACGTGACATAAAACAGAAGTGCAAAACAGAGCGTGAAATACAGGCTGCAAAATAAAAGTAGTTTTGGCGTGCCCTGTCTCAACTACAGAGGAAGCGGCATTCTGCTGCTGTAAGATAGGCAGGAAAAGATGGGGACAAAAAGCTTACGGCACCTGGTATTCCCAGGCGGTCTCCCATCCAAGTACTAACCAGGCCCGACCCTGCTTAGCTTCCGAGATCAGACGAGATCGGGCGCGCTCAGGGTGGTGTGGCCGTAAGCCACAGCGGCTGCTGAAGACAGACCCTTTATACGTGCCAAAATAACACTGGCAGATCTGTTATTTCACATAGCAATCAACAATAATGGGGATTTTCTCTAACAGTCAACAGCAAAACTAAGAAATAACTACTCCACCCAACAAGAATTTTCCGTATGGCCTGATCAAACATTTGGCTCTGTTCCAAGTCCATTTTCGTCCGAAATTGCTCAAAACGTACATCGGTGAGCCACACGTCCTTGTGGACGACGTATTGGGTCATTGTGCCCAAAACCCAGACTGCGCTCATTCATTCGGCAGCAGTGCAGACTTTACAGAGGTGACTTTCCAGCGCCTATACCCGATTGCCGAAAGCGACGTGACATAAAACAGAAGTGCAAAACAGAGCGTGAAATACAGGCTGCAAAATAAAAGTAGTTTGGCGTGCCCTGTCTCAACTACAGAGGAAGCGGCATTCTGCTGCTGTAAGATAGGCAGGAAAAGATGGGACAAAAAGCTTACGGCACCTGGTATTCCCAGGCGGTCTCCCATCCAAGTACTAACCAGGCCCGACCCTGCTTAGCTCCGAGATCAGACGAGATCGGCGCGCTCAGGGTGGTGTGGCCGTAAGCCACAGCGGCTGCTGAAGACAGACCCTTTATACGTGCCAAATAACACTGGCAGATCTGTTATTTCACATAGCAATCAACAATAATGGGGATTTTCTCTAACAGTCAACAGCAAAACTAAGAAATAACTACTCCACCCAACAAGAATTTTCCGTATGGCCTGATCAAACATTTGGCTCTGTTCCAAGTCCATTTTCGTCCGAAATTGCTCAAAACGTACATCGGTGAGCCACACGTCCTTGTGGACGACGTATTGGGTCATTGTGCCCAAACCCAGACTGCGCTCATTCATTCGGCAGCAGTGCAGACTTTACAGAGGTGACTTTCCAGCGCCTAATACCCGATTGCCGAAAGCGACGTGACATAAAACAGAAGTGCAAAACAGAGCGTGAAATACAGGCTGCAAAATAAAAGTAGTTTTGGCGTGCCCTGTCTCAACTACAGAGGAAGCGGCATTCTGCTGCTGTAAGATAGGCAGGAAAAGATGGGACAAAAAGCTTACGGCACCTGGTATTCCCAGGCGGTCTCCCATCCAAGTACTAACCAGGCCCGACCCTGCTTAGCTTCCGAGATCAGACGAGATCGGGCGCGCTCAGGGTGGTGTGGCCGTAAGCCACAGCGGCTGCTGAAGACAGACCCTTTATACGTGCCAAAATAACACTGGCAGATCTGTTATTTCACATAGCAATCAACAATAATGGGGATTTTCTCTAACAGTCAACAGCAAAACTAAGAAATAACTACTCCACCCAACAAGAATTTTCCGTATGGCCTGATCAAACATTTGGCTCTGTTCCAAGTCCATTTTCGTCCGAAATTGCTCAAAACGTACATCGGTGAGCCACACGTCCTTTGTGGACGACGTATTGGGTCATTGTGCCCAAAACCCAGACTGCGCTCATTCATTCGGCAGCAGTGCAGACTTTACAGAGGTGACTTTCCAGCGCCTAATACCCGATTGCCGAAAGCGACGTGACATAAAACAGAAGTGCAAAACAGAGCGTGAAATACAGGCTGCAAAATAAAAGTAGTTTTGGCGTGCCCTGTCTCAACTACAGAGGAAGCGGCATTCTGCTGCTGTAAGATAGGCAGGAAAAGAGGGACAAAAAGCTTACGGCACCTGGTATTCCCAGGCGGTCTCCCATCCAAGTACTAACCAGGCCCGACCCTGCTTAGCTTCCGAGATCAGACGAGATCGGGCGCGCTCAGGGTGGTGTGGCCGTAAGCCACAGCGGCTGCTGAAGACAGACCCTTTATACGTGCCAAAATAACACTGGCAGATCTGTTATTTCACATAGCAATCAACAATAATGGGGATTTTCTCTAACAGTCAACAGCAAAACTAAGAAATAACTACTCCACCCAACAAGAATTTTCCGTATGGCCTGATCAAACATTTGGCTCTGTTCCAAGTCCATTTTCGTCCGAAATTGCTCAAAACGTACATCGGTGAGCCACACGTCCTTGTGGACGACGTATTGGGTCATTGTGCCCAAAACCCAGACTGCGCTCATTCATTCGGCAGCAGTGCAGACTTTACAGAGGTGACTTTCCAGCGCCTAATACCCGATTGCCGAAAGCGACGTGACATAAAACAGAAGTGCAAAACAGAGCGTGAAATACAGGCTGCAAAATAAAAGTAGTTTTGGCGTGCCCTGTCTCAACTACAGAGGAAGCGGCATTCTGCTGCTGTAAGATAGGGGACAAAAAGCTTACGGCACCTGGTATTCCCAGGCGGTCTCCCATCCAAGTACTAACCAGGCCCGACCCTGCTTAGCTTCCGAGATCAGACGAGATCGGGCGCGCTCAGGGTGGTGTGGCCGTAAGCCACAGCGGCTGCTGAAGACAGACCCTTTATACGTGCCAAAATAACACTGGCAGATCTGTTATTTCACATAGCAATCAACAATAATGGGGATTTTCTCTAACAGTCAACAGCAAAACTAAGAAATAACTACTCCACCCAACAAGAATTTTCCGTATGGCCTGATCAAACATTTGGCTCTGTTCCAAGTCCATTTTCGTCCGAAATTGCTCAAAACGTACATCGGTGAGCCACACGTCCTTGTGGACGACGTATTGGGTCATTGTGCCCAAAACCCAGACTGCGCTCATTCATTCGGCAGCAGTGCAGACTTTACAGAGGTGACTTTCCAGCGCCTAATACCCGATTGCCGAAAGCGACGTGACATAAAACAGAAGTGCAAAACAGAGCGTGAAATACAGGCTGCAAAATAAAAGTAGTTTTGGCGTGCCCTGTCTCAACTACAGAGGAAGCGGCATTCTGCTGCTGTAAGATAGGCAGGAAAAGATGGGGACAAAAAGCTTACGGCACCTGGTATTCCCAGGCGGTCTCCCATCCAAGTACTAACCAGGCCCGACCCTGCTTAGCTTCCGAGATCAGACGATCGGGCGCGCTCAGGGTGGTGTGGCCGTAAGCCACAGCGGCTGCTGAAGACAGACCCTTTATACGTGCCAAAATAACACTGGCAGATCTGTTATTTCACATAGCAATCAACAATAATGGGATTTTCTCTAACAGTCAACAGCAAAACTAAGAAATAACTACTCCACCCAACAAGAATTTTCCGTATGGCCTGATCAAACATTTGGCTCTGTTCCAAGTCCATTTTCGTCCGAAATTGCTCAAAACGTACATCGGTGAGCCACACGTCCTTGTGGACGACGTATTGGGTCATTGTGCCCAAAACCCAGACTGCGCTCATTCATTCGGCAGCAGTGCAGACTTTACAGAGGTGACTTTCCAGCGCCTAATACCCGATTGCCGAAAGCGACGTGACATAAAACAGAAGTGCAAAACAGAGCGTGAAATACAGGCTGCAAAATAAAAGTAGTTTTGGCGTGCCCTGTCTCAACTACAGAGGAAGCGGCATTCTGCTGCTGTAAGATAGGGACAAAAAGCTTACGGCACCTGGTATTCCCAGGCGGTCTCCCATCCAAGTACTAACCAGGCCCGACCCTGCTTAGCTTCCGAGATCAGACGAGATCGGGCGCGCTCAGGGTGGGTGTGGCCGTAAGCCACAGCGGCTGCTGAAGACAGACCCTTTATACGTGCCAAAATAACACTGGCAGATCTGTTATTTCACATAGCAATCAACAATAATGGGGATTTTCTCTAACAGTCAACAGCAAAACTAAGAAATAACTACTCCACCCAACAAGAATTTTCCGTATGGCCTGATCAAACATTTGGCTCTGTTCCAAGTCCATTTTCGTCCGAAATTGCTCAAAACGTACATCGGTGAGCCACACGTCCTTGTGGACGACGTATTGGGTCATTGTGCCCAAAACCCAGACTGCGCTCATTCATTCGGCAGCAGTGCAGACTTTACAGAGGTGACTTTCCAGCGCCTAATACCCGATTGCCGAAAGCGACGTGACATAAAACAGAAGTGCAAAACAGAGCGTGAAATACAGGCTGCAAAATAAAAGTAGTTTTGGCGTGCCCTGTCTCAACTACAGAGGAAGCGGCATTCTGCTGCTGTAAGATAGGCAGGAAAAGATGGGGACAAAAAGCTTACGGCACCTGGTATTCCCAGGCGGTCTCCCATCCAAGTACTAACCAGGCCCGACCCTGCTTAGCTTCCGAGATCAGACGAGATCGGGCGCGCTCAGGGTGGTGTGGCCGTAAGCCACAGCGGCTGCTGAAGACAGACCCTTTATACGTGCCAAAATAACACTGGCAGATCTGTTATTTCACATAGCAATCAACAATAATGGGGATTTTCTCTAACAGTCAACAGCAAAACTAAGAAATAACTACTCCACCCAACAAGAATTTTCCGTATGGCCTGATCAAACATTTGGCTCTGTTCCAAGTCCATTTTCGTCCGAAATTGCTCAAAACGTACATCGGTGAGCCACACGTCCTTGTGGACGACGTATTGGGTCATTGTGCCCAAAACCCAGACTGCCTCATTCATTCGGCAGCAGTGCAGACTTTACAGAGGTGACTTTCCAGCGCCT
>NW_026117651.1:0-2500 GCF_001640805.2 Lates calcarifer
TGAGCCACACGTCCTTGTGGACGACGTATTGGGTCATTGTGCCCAAAACCCAGACTGCGCTCATTCATTCGCAGCAGTGCAGACTTTACAGAGGTGACTTTCCAGCGCCTAATACCCGATTGCCGAAAGCGACGTGACATAAAACAGAAGTGCAAAACAGAGCGTGAAATACAGGCTGCAAAATAAAAGTAGTTTGGGCGTGCCCTGTCTCAACTACAGAGGAAGCGGCATTCTGCTGCTGTAAGATAGGCAGGAAAAGATGGGGACAAAAAGCTTACGGCACCTGGTATTCCCAGGCGGTCTCCCATCCAAGTACTAACCAGGCCCGACCCTGCTTAGCTTCCGAGATCAGACGAGATCGGGCGCGCTCAGGGTGGTGTGGCCGTAAGCCACAGCGGCTGCTGAAGACAGACCCTTTATACGTGCCAAAATAACACTGGCAGATCTGTTATTTCACATAGCAATCAACAATAATGGGGATTTTCTCTAACAGTCAACAGCAAAACTAAGAAATAACTACTCCACCCAACAAGAATTTTCCGTATGGCCTGATCAAACATTTGGCTCTGTTCCAAGTCCATTTTCGTCCGAAATTGCTCAAAACGTACATCGGTGAGCCACACGTCCTTGTGGACGACGTATTGGGTCATTGTGCCCAAAACCCAGACTGCGCTCATTCATTCGGCAGCAGTGCAGACTTTACAGAGGTGACTTTCCAGCGCCTATACCCGATTGCCGAAAGCGACGTGACATAAAACAGAAGTGCAAAACAGAGCGTGAAATACAGGCTGCAAAATAAAAGTAGTTTTGGGCGTGCCCTGTCTCAACTACAGAGGAAGCGGCATTCTGCTGCTGTAAGATAGGCAGGAAAAGATGGGGACAAAAAGCTTACGGCACCTGGTATTCCCAGGCGGTCTCCCATCCAAGTACTAACCAGGCCCGACCCTGCTTAGCTTCCGAGATCAGACGAGATCGGGCGCGCTCAGGGTGGTGTGGCCGTAAGCCACAGCGGCTGCTGAAGACAGACCCTTTATACGTGCCAAAATAACACTGGCAGATCTGTTATTTCACATAGCAATCAACAATAATGGGGATTTTCTCTAACAGTCAACAGCAAAACTAAGAAATAACTACTCCACCCAACAAGAATTTTCCGTATGGCCTGATCAAACATTTGGCTCTGTTCCAAGTCCATTTTCGTCCGAAATTGCTCAAAACGTACATCGGTGAGCCACACGTCCTTGTGGACGACGTATTGGGTCATTGTGCCCAAAACCCAGACTGCGCTCATTCATTCGGCAGCAGTGCAGACTTTACAGAGGTGACTTTCCAGCGCCTAATACCCGATTGCCGAAAGCGACGTGACATAAAACAGAAGTGCAAAACAGAGCGTGAAATACAGGCTGCAAAATAAAAGTAGTTTTGGCGTGCCCTGTCTCAACTACAGAGGAAGCGGCATTCTGCTGCTGTAAGATAGGGACAAAAAGCTTACGGCACCTGGTATTCCCAGGCGGTCTCCCATCCAAGTACTAACCAGGCCCGACCCTGCTTAGCTTCCGAGATCAGACGAGATCGGGCGCGCTCAGGGTGGTGTGGCCGTAAGCCACAGCGGCTGCTGAAGACAGACCCTTTATACGTGCCAAAATAACACTGGCAGATCTGTTATTTCACATAGCAATCAACAATAATGGGGATTTTCTCTAACAGTCAACAGCAAAACTAAGAAATAACTACTCCACCCAACAAGAATTTTCCGTATGGCCTGATCAAACATTTGGCTCTGTTCCAAGTCCATTTTCGTCCGAAATTGCTCAAAACGTACATCGGTGAGCCACACGTCCTTGTGGACGACGTATTGGGTCATTGTGCCCAAAACCCAGACTGCGCTCATTCATTCGGCAGCAGTGCAGACTTTACAGAGGTGACTTTCCAGCGCCTAATACCCGATTGCCGAAAGCGACGTGACATAAAACAGAAGTGCAAAACAGAGCGTGAAATACAGGCTGCAAAATAAAAGTAGTTTTGGCGTGCCCTGTCTCAACTACAGAGGAAGCGGCATTCTGCTGCTGTAAGATAGGCAGGAAAAAGCAAAAAGCTTACGGCACCTGGTATTCCCAGGCGGTCTCCCATCCAAGTACTAACCAGGCCCGACCCTGCTTAGCTTCCGAGATCAGACGAGATCGGGCGCGCTCAGGGTGGTGTGGCGTAAGCCACAGCGGCTGCTGAAGACAGACCCTTTATACGTGCCAAAATAACACTGGCAGATCTGTTATTTCACATAGCAATCAACAATAATGGGATTTTCTCTAACAGTCAACAGCAAAACTAAGAAATAACTACTCCACCCAACAAGAATTTTCCGTATGGCCTGATCAAACATTTGGCTCTGTTCCAAGTCCATTTTCGTCCGAAATTGCTCAAAACGTACATCGGGTGAGCCACACGTCCTTGTGGACGACGTATTGGGTCATTGTGCCCAAAACCCAGACTGCGCTCATTC
>NW_026117651.1:7500-22500 GCF_001640805.2 Lates calcarifer
GCGTGAAATACAGGCTGCAAAATAAAAGTAGTTTTGGCGTGCCCTGTCTCAACTACAGAGGAAGCGGCATTCTGCTGCTGTAAGATAGGCAGGAAAAGATGGGACAAAAAGCTTACGGCACCTGGTATTCCCAGGCGGTCTCCCATCCAAGTACTAACCAGGCCCGACCCTGCTTAGCTTCCGAGATCAGACGAGATCGGGCGCGCTCAGGGTGGTGTGGCCGTAAGCCACAGCGGCTGCTGAAGACAGACCCTTTATACGTGCCAAAATAACACTGGCAGATCTGTTATTTCACATAGCAATCAACAATAATGGGGATTTTCTCTAACAGTCAACAGCAAAACTAAGAAATAACTACTCCACCCAACAAGAATTTTCCGTATGGCCTGATCAAACATTTGGCTCTGTTCCAAGTCCATTTTCGTCCGAAATTGCTCAAAACGTACATCGGTGAGCCACACGTCCTTGTGGACGACGTATTGGGTCATTGTGCCCAAAACCAGACTGCGCTCATTCATTCGGCAGCAGTGCAGACTTTACAGAGGTGACTTTCCAGCGCCTAATACCCGATTGCCGAAAGCGACGTGACATAAAACAGAAGTGCAAAACAGAGCGTGAAATACAGGCTGCAAAATAAAAGTAGTTTTGGCGTGCCCTGTCTCAACTACAGAGGAAGCGGCATTCTGCTGCTGTAAGATAGGCAGGAAAAGATGGGGACAAAAAGCTTACGGCACCTGGTATTCCCAGGCGGTCTCCCATCCAAGTACTAACCAGGCCCGACCCTGCTTAGCTTCCGAGATCAGACGAGATCGGGCGCGCTCAGGGTGGTGTGGCCGTAAGCCACAGCGGCTGCTGAAGACAGACCCTTTATACGTGCCAAAATAACACTGGCAGATCTGTTATTTCACATAGCAATCAACAATAATGGGGATTTTCTCTAACAGTCAACAGCAAAACTAAGAAATAACTACTCCACCCAACAAGAATTTTCCGTATGGCCTGATCAAACATTTGGCTCTGTTCCAAGTCCATTTTCGTCCGAAATTGCTCAAAACGTACATCGGTGAGCCACACGTCCTTGTGGACGACGTATTGGGTCATTGTGCCAAAACCCAGACTGCGCTCATTCATTCGGCAGCAGTGCAGACTTTACAGAGGTGACTTTCCAGCGCCTAATACCCGATTGCCGAAAGCGACGTGACATAAAACAGAAGTGCAAAACAGAGCGTGAAATACAGGCTGCAAAATAAAAGTAGTTTTGGCGTGCCCTGTCTCAACTACAGAGGAAGCGGCATTCTGCTGCTGTAAGATAGGCAGGAAAAGATGGGGACAAAAAGCTTACGGCACCTGGTATTCCCAGGCGGTCTCCCATCCAAGTACTAACCAGGCCCGACCCTGCTTAGCTTCCGAGATCAGACGAGATCGGGCGCGCTCAGGGTGGTGTGGCCGTAAGCCACAGCGGCTGCTGAAGACAGACCCTTTATACGTGCCAAAATAACACTGGCAGATCTGTTATTTCACATAGCAATCAACAATAATGGGGATTTTCTCTAACAGTCAACAGCAAAACTAAGAAATAACTACTCCACCCAACAAGAATTTTCCGTATGGCCTGATCAAACATTTGGCTCTGTTCCAAGTCCATTTTCGTCCGAAATTGCTCAAAACGTACATCGGTGAGCCACACGTCCTTGTGGACGACGTATTGGGTCATTGTGCCCAAAACCCAGACTGCGCTCATTCATTCGGCAGCAGTGCAGACTTTACAGAGGTGACTTTCCAGCGCCTAATACCCGATTGCCGAAAGCGACGTGACATAAAACAGAAGTGCAAAACAGAGCGTGAAATACAGGCTGCAAAATAAAAGTAGTTTTGGCGTGCCCTGTCTCAACTACAGAGGAAGCGGCATTCTGCTGCTGTAAGATAGGCAGGAAAAGATGGGGACAAAAAGCTTACGGCACCTGGTATTCCCAGGCGGTCTCCCATCCAAGTACTAACCAGGCCCGACCCTGCTTAGCTTCCGAGATCAGACGAGATCGGGCGCGCTCAGGGTGGTGTGGCCGTAAGCCACAGCGGCTGCTGAAGACAGACCCTTTATACGTGCCAAAATAACACTGGCAGATCTGTTATTTCACATAGCAATCAACAATAATGGGGATTTTCTCTAACAGTCAACAGCAAAACTAAGAAATAACTACTCCACCCAACAAGAATTTTCCGTATGGCCTGATCAAACATTTGGCTCTGTTCCAAGTCCATTTTCGTCCGAAATTGCTCAAAACGTACATCGGTGAGCCACACGTCCTTGTGGACGACGTATTGGGTCATTGTGCCCAAAACCCAGACTGCGCTCATTCATTCGGCAGCAGTGCAGACTTTACAGAGGTGACTTTCCAGCGCCTAATACCCGATTGCCGAAAGCGACGTGACATAAAACAGAAGTGCAAAACAGAGCGTGAAATACAGGCTGCAAAATAAAAGTAGTTTGGGCGTGCCCTGTCTCAACTACAGAGGAAGCGGCATTCTGCTGCTGTAAGATAGGCAGGAAAAGATGGGGACAAAAAGCTTACGGCACCTGGTATTCCCAGGCGGTCTCCCATCCAAGTACTAACCAGGCCCGACCCTGCTTAGCTTCCGAGATCAGACGAGATCGGGCGCGCTCAGGGTGGTGTGGCCGTAAGCCACAGCGGCTGCTGAAGACAGACCCTTTATACGTGCCAAAATAACACTGGCAGATCTGTTATTTCACATAGCAATCAACAATAATGGGGATTTTCTCTAACAGTCAACAGCAAAACTAAGAAATAACTACTCCACCCAACAAGAATTTTCCGTATGGCCTGATCAAACATTTGGCTCTGTTCCAAGTCCATTTTCGTCCGAAATTGCTCAAAACGTACATCGGTGAGCCACACGTCCTTGTGGACGACGTATTGGGTCATTGTGCCCAAAACCCAGACTGCGCTCATTCATTCGGCAGCAGTGCAGACTTTACAGAGGTGACTTTCCAGCGCCTAATACCCGATTGCCGAAAGCGACGTGACATAAAACAGAAGTGCAAAACAGAGCGTGAAATACAGGCTGCAAAATAAAAGTAGTTTGGGCGTGCCCTGTCTCAACTACAGAGGAAGCGGCATTCTGCTGCTGTAAGATAGGCAGGAAAAGATGGGGACAAAAAGCTTACGGCACCTGGTATTCCCAGGCGGTCTCCCATCCAAGTACTAACCAGGCCCGACCCTGCTTAGCTTCCGAGATCAGACGAGATCGGGCGCGCTCAGGGTGGTGTGGCCGTAAGCCACAGCGGCTGCTGAAGACAGACCCTTTATACGTGCCAAAATAACACTGGCAGATCTGTTATTTCACATAGCAATCAACAATAATGGGGATTTTCTCTAACAGTCAACAGCAAAACTAAGAAATAACTACTCCACCCAACAAGAATTTTCCGTATGGCCTGATCAAACATTTGGCTCTGTTCCAAGTCCATTTTCGTCCGAAATTGCTCAAAACGTACATCGGTGAGCCACACGTCCTTGTGGACGACGTATTGGGTCATTGTGCCCAAAACCCAGACTGCGCTCATTCATTCGGCAGCAGTGCAGACTTTACAGAGGTGACTTTCCAGCGCCTAATACCCGATTGCCGAAAGCGACGTGACATAAAACAGAAGTGCAAAACAGAGCGTGAAATACAGGCTGCAAAATAAAAGTAGTTTGGGCGTGCCCTGTCTCAACTACAGAGGAAGCGGCATTCTGCTGCTGTAAGATAGGCAGGAAAAGATGGGGACAAAAAGCTTACGGCACCTGGTATTCCCAGGCGGTCTCCCATCCAAGTACTAACCAGGCCCGACCCTGCTTAGCTTCCGAGATCAGACGAGATCGGGCGCGCTCAGGGTGGTGTGGCCGTAAGCCACAGCGGCTGCTGAAGACAGACCCTTTATACGTGCCAAAATAACACTGGCAGATCTGTTATTTCACATAGCAATCAACAATAATGGGGATTTTCTCTAACAGTCAACAGCAAAACTAAGAAATAACTACTCCACCCAACAAGAATTTTCCGTATGGCCTGATCAAACATTTGGCTCTGTTCCAAGTCCATTTTCGTCCGAAATTGCTCAAAACGTACATCGGTGAGCCACACGTCCTTGTGGACGACGTATTGGGTCATTGTGCCCAAAACCCAGACTGCGCTCATTCATTCGGCAGCAGTGCAGACTTTACAGAGGTGACTTTCCAGCGCCTAATACCCGATTGCCGAAAGCGACGTGACATAAAACAGAAGTGCAAAACAGAGCGTGAAATACAGGCTGCAAAATAAAAGTAGTTTTGGCGTGCCCTGTCTCAACTACAGAGGAAGCGGCATTCTGCTGCTGTAAGATAGGCAGGAAAAGATGGGGACAAAAAGCTTACGGCACCTGGTATTCCCAGGCGGTCTCCCATCCAAGTACTAACCAGGCCCGACCCTGCTTAGCTTCCGAGATCAGACGAGATCGGGCGCGCTCAGGGTGGTGTGGCCGTAAGCCACAGCGGCTGCTGAAGACAGACCCTTTATACGTGCCAAAATAACACTGGCAGATCTGTTATTTCACATAGCAATCAACAATAATGGGGATTTTCTCTAACAGTCAACAGCAAAACTAAGAAATAACTACTCCACCCAACAAGAATTTTCCGTATGGCCTGATCAAACATTTGGCTCTGTTCCAAGTCCATTTTCGTCCGAAATTGCTCAAAACGTACATCGGTGAGCCACACGTCCTTGTGGACGACGTATTGGGTCATTGTGCCCAAAACCCAGACTGCGCTCATTCATTCGGCAGCAGTGCAGACTTTACAGAGGTGACTTTCCAGCGCCTAATACCCGATTGCCGAAAGCGACGTGACATAAAACAGAAGTGCAAAACAGAGCGTGAAATACAGGCTGCAAAATAAAAGTAGTTTGGGCGTGCCCTGTCTCAACTACAGAGGAAGCGGCATTCTGCTGCTGTAAGATAGGCAGGAAAAGATGGGGACAAAAAGCTTACGGCACCTGGTATTCCCAGGCGGTCTCCCATCCAAGTACTAACCAGGCCCGACCCTGCTTAGCTTCCGAGATCAGACGAGATCGGGCGCGCTCAGGGTGGTGTGGCCGTAAGCCACAGCGGCTGCTGAAGACAGACCCTTTATACGTGCCAAAATAACACTGGCAGATCTGTTATTTCACATAGCAATCAACAATAATGGGGATTTTCTCTAACAGTCAACAGCAAAACTAAGAAATAACTACTCCACCCAACAAGAATTTTCCGTATGGCCTGATCAAACATTTGGCTCTGTTCCAAGTCCATTTTCGTCCGAAATTGCTCAAAACGTACATCGGTGAGCCACACGTCCTTGTGGACGACGTATTGGGTCATTGTGCCCAAAACCCAGACTGCGCTCATTCATTCGGCAGCAGTGCAGACTTTACAGAGGTGACTTTCCAGCGCCTAATACCCGATTGCCGAAAGCGACGTGACATAAAACAGAAGTGCAAAACAGAGCGTGAAATACAGGCTGCAAAATAAAAGTAGTTTTGGCGTGCCCTGTCTCAACTACAGAGGAAGCGGCATTCTGCTGCTGTAAGATAGGCAGGAAAAGATGGGGACAAAAAGCTTACGGCACCTGGTATTCCCAGGCGGTCTCCCATCCAAGTACTAACCAGGCCCGACCCTGCTTAGCTTCCGAGATCAGACGAGATCGGGCGCGCTCAGGGTGGTGTGGCCGTAAGCCACAGCGGCTGCTGAAGACAGACCCTTTATACGTGCCAAAATAACACTGGCAGATCTGTTATTTCACATAGCAATCAACAATAATGGGGATTTTCTCTAACAGTCAACAGCAAAACTAAGAAATAACTACTCCACCCAACAAGAATTTTCCGTATGGCCTGATCAAACATTTGGCTCTGTTCCAAGTCCATTTTCGTCCGAAATTGCTCAAAACGTACATCGGTGAGCCACACGTCCTTGTGGACGACGTATTGGGTCATTGTGCCCAAAACCCAGACTGCGCTCATTCATTCGGCAGCAGTGCAGACTTTACAGAGGTGACTTTCCAGCGCCTAATACCCGATTGCCGAAAGCGACGTGACATAAAACAGAAGTGCAAAACAGAGCGTGAAATACAGGCTGCAAAATAAAAGTAGTTTTGGGCGTGCCCTGTCTCAACTACAGAGGAAGCGGCATTCTGCTGCTGTAAGATAGGCAGGAAAAGATGGGGACAAAAAGCTTACGGCACCTGGTATTCCCAGGCGGTCTCCCATCCAAGTACTAACCAGGCCCGACCCTGCTTAGCTTCCGAGATCAGACGAGATCGGGCGCGCTCAGGGTGGTGTGGCCGTAAGCCACAGCGGCTGCTGAAGACAGACCCTTTATACGTGCCAAAATAACACTGGCAGATCTGTTATTTCACATAGCAATCAACAATAATGGGGATTTTCTCTAACAGTCAACAGCAAAACTAAGAAATAACTACTCCACCCAACAAGAATTTTCCGTATGGCCTGATCAAACATTTGGCTCTGTTCCAAGTCCATTTTCGTCCGAAATTGCTCAAAACGTACATCGGTGAGCCACACGTCCTTGTGGACGACGTATTGGGTCATTGTGCCCAAAACCCAGACTGCGCTCATTCATTCGGCAGCAGTGCAGACTTTACAGAGGTGACTTTCCAGCGCCTAATACCCGATTGCCGAAAGCGACGTGACATAAAACAGAAGTGCAAAACAGAGCGTGAAATACAGGCTGCAAAATAAAAGTAGTTTTGGGCGTGCCCTGTCTCAACTACAGAGGAAGCGGCATTCTGCTGCTGTAAGATAGGCAGGAAAAGATGGGGACAAAAAGCTTACGGCACCTGGTATTCCCAGGCGGTCTCCCATCCAAGTACTAACCAGGCCCGACCCTGCTTAGCTTCCGAGATCAGACGAGATCGGGCGCGCTCAGGGTGGTGTGGCCGTAAGCCACAGCGGCTGCTGAAGACAGACCCTTTATACGTGCCAAAATAACACTGGCAGATCTGTTATTTCACATAGCAATCAACAATAATGGGGATTTTCTCTAACAGTCAACAGCAAAACTAAGAAATAACTACTCCACCCAACAAGAATTTTCCGTATGGCCTGATCAAACATTTGGCTCTGTTCCAAGTCCATTTTCGTCCGAAATTGCTCAAAACGTACATCGGTGAGCCACACGTCCTTGTGGACGACGTATTGGGTCATTGTGCCCAAAACCCAGACTGCGCTCATTCATTCGGCAGCAGTGCAGACTTTACAGAGGTGACTTTCCAGCGCCTAATACCCGATTGCCGAAAGCGACGTGACATAAAACAGAAGTGCAAAACAGAGCGTGAAATACAGGCTGCAAAATAAAAGTAGTTTTGGGCGTGCCCTGTCTCAACTACAGAGGAAGCGGCATTCTGCTGCTGTAAGATAGGCAGGAAAAGATGGGGACAAAAAGCTTACGGCACCTGGTATTCCCAGGCGGTCTCCCATCCAAGTACTAACCAGGCCCGACCCTGCTTAGCTTCCGAGATCAGACGAGATCGGGCGCGCTCAGGGTGGTGTGGCCGTAAGCCACAGCGGCTGCTGAAGACAGACCCTTTATACGTGCCAAAATAACACTGGCAGATCTGTTATTTCACATAGCAATCAACAATAATGGGGATTTTCTCTAACAGTCAACAGCAAAACTAAGAAATAACTACTCCACCCAACAAGAATTTTCCGTATGGCCTGATCAAACATTTGGCTCTGTTCCAAGTCCATTTTCGTCCGAAATTGCTCAAAACGTACATCGGTGAGCCACACGTCCTTGTGGACGACGTATTGGGTCATTGTGCCCAAAACCCAGACTGCGCTCATTCATTCGGCAGCAGTGCAGACTTTACAGAGGTGACTTTCCAGCGCCTAATACCCGATTGCCGAAAGCGACGTGACATAAAACAGAAGTGCAAAACAGAGCGTGAAATACAGGCTGCAAAATAAAAGTAGTTTTGGCGTGCCCTGTCTCAACTACAGAGGAAGCGGCATTCTGCTGCTGTAAGATAGGCAGGAAAAGATGGGGACAAAAAGCTTACGGCACCTGGTATTCCCAGGCGGTCTCCCATCCAAGTACTAACCAGGCCCGACCCTGCTTAGCTTCCGAGATCAGACGAGATCGGGCGCGCTCAGGGTGGTGTGGCCGTAAGCCACAGCGGCTGCTGAAGACAGACCCTTTATACGTGCCAAAATAACACTGGCAGATCTGTTATTTCACATAGCAATCAACAATAATGGGGATTTTCTCTAACAGTCAACAGCAAAACTAAGAAATAACTACTCCACCCAACAAGAATTTTCCGTATGGCCTGATCAAACATTTGGCTCTGTTCCAAGTCCATTTTCGTCCGAAATTGCTCAAAACGTACATCGGTGAGCCACACGTCCTTGTGGACGACGTATTGGGTCATTGTGCCCAAAACCCAGACTGCGCTCATTCATTCGGCAGCAGTGCAGACTTTACAGAGGTGACTTTCCAGCGCCTAATACCCGATTGCCGAAAGCGACGTGACATAAAACAGAAGTGCAAAACAGAGCGTGAAATACAGGCTGCAAAATAAAAGTAGTTTTGGCGTGCCCTGTCTCAACTACAGAGGAAGCGGCATTCTGCTGCTGTAAGATAGGCAGGAAAAGATGGGGACAAAAAGCTTACGGCACCTGGTATTCCCAGGCGGTCTCCCATCCAAGTACTAACCAGGCCCGACCCTGCTTAGCTTCCGAGATCAGACGAGATCGGGCGCGCTCAGGGTGGTGTGGCCGTAAGCCACAGCGGCTGCTGAAGACAGACCCTTTATACGTGCCAAAATAACACTGGCAGATCTGTTATTTCACATAGCAATCAACAATAATGGGGATTTTCTCTAACAGTCAACAGCAAAACTAAGAAATAACTACTCCACCCAACAAGAATTTTCCGTATGGCCTGATCAAACATTTGGCTCTGTTCCAAGTCCATTTTCGTCCGAAATTGCTCAAAACGTACATCGGTGAGCCACACGTCCTTGTGGACGACGTATTGGGTCATTGTGCCCAAAACCCAGACTGCGCTCATTCATTCGGCAGCAGTGCAGACTTTACAGAGGTGACTTTCCAGCGCCTAATACCCGATTGCCGAAAGCGACGTGACATAAAACAGAAGTGCAAAACAGAGCGTGAAATACAGGCTGCAAAATAAAAGTAGTTTTGGGCGTGCCCTGTCTCAACTACAGAGGAAGCGGCATTCTGCTGCTGTAAGATAGGCAGGAAAAGATGGGGACAAAAAGCTTACGGCACCTGGTATTCCCAGGCGGTCTCCCATCCAAGTACTAACCAGGCCCGACCCTGCTTAGCTTCCGAGATCAGACGAGATCGGGCGCGCTCAGGGTGGTGTGGCCGTAAGCCACAGCGGCTGCTGAAGACAGACCCTTTATACGTGCCAAAATAACACTGGCAGATCTGTTATTTCACATAGCAATCAACAATAATGGGGATTTTCTCTAACAGTCAACAGCAAAACTAAGAAATAACTACTCCACCCAACAAGAATTTTCCGTATGGCCTGATCAAACATTTGGCTCTGTTCCAAGTCCATTTTCGTCCGAAATTGCTCAAAACGTACATCGGTGAGCCACACGTCCTTGTGGACGACGTATTGGGTCATTGTGCCCAAAACCCAGACTGCGCTCATTCATTCGGCAGCAGTGCAGACTTTACAGAGGTGACTTTCCAGCGCCTAATACCCGATTGCCGAAAGCGACGTGACATAAAACAGAAGTGCAAAACAGAGCGTGAAATACAGGCTGCAAAATAAAAGTAGTTTGGGCGTGCCCTGTCTCAACTACAGAGGAAGCGGCATTCTGCTGCTGTAAGATAGGCAGGAAAAGATGGGGACAAAAAGCTTACGGCACCTGGTATTCCCAGGCGGTCTCCCATCCAAGTACTAACCAGGCCCGACCCTGCTTAGCTTCCGAGATCAGACGAGATCGGGCGCGCTCAGGGTGGTGTGGCCGTAAGCCACAGCGGCTGCTGAAGACAGACCCTTTATACGTGCCAAAATAACACTGGCAGATCTGTTATTTCACATAGCAATCAACAATAATGGGGATTTTCTCTAACAGTCAACAGCAAAACTAAGAAATAACTACTCCACCCAACAAGAATTTTCCGTATGGCCTGATCAAACATTTGGCTCTGTTCCAAGTCCATTTTCGTCCGAAATTGCTCAAAACGTACATCGGTGAGCCACACGTCCTTGTGGACGACGTATTGGGTCATTGTGCCCAAAACCCAGACTGCGCTCATTCATTCGGCAGCAGTGCAGACTTTACAGAGGTGACTTTCCAGCGCCTAATACCCGATTGCCGAAAGCGACGTGACATAAAACAGAAGTGCAAAACAGAGCGTGAAATACAGGCTGCAAAATAAAAGTAGTTTGGGCGTGCCCTGTCTCAACTACAGAGGAAGCGGCATTCTGCTGCTGTAAGATAGGCAGGAAAAGATGGGGACAAAAAGCTTACGGCACCTGGTATTCCCAGGCGGTCTCCCATCCAAGTACTAACCAGGCCCGACCCTGCTTAGCTTCCGAGATCAGACGAGATCGGGCGCGCTCAGGGTGGTGTGGCCGTAAGCCACAGCGGCTGCTGAAGACAGACCCTTTATACGTGCCAAAATAACACTGGCAGATCTGTTATTTCACATAGCAATCAACAATAATGGGGATTTTCTCTAACAGTCAACAGCAAAACTAAGAAATAACTACTCCACCCAACAAGAATTTTCCGTATGGCCTGATCAAACATTTGGCTCTGTTCCAAGTCCATTTTCGTCCGAAATTGCTCAAAACGTACATCGGTGAGCCACACGTCCTTGTGGACGACGTATTGGGTCATTGTGCCCAAAACCCAGACTGCGCTCATTCATTCGGCAGCAGTGCAGACTTTACAGAGGTGACTTTCCAGCGCCTAATACCCGATTGCCGAAAGCGACGTGACATAAAACAGAAGTGCAAAACAGAGCGTGAAATACAGGCTGCAAAATAAAAGTAGTTTGGGCGTGCCCTGTCTCAACTACAGAGGAAGCGGCATTCTGCTGCTGTAAGATAGGCAGGAAAAGATGGGGACAAAAAGCTTACGGCACCTGGTATTCCCAGGCGGTCTCCCATCCAAGTACTAACCAGGCCCGACCCTGCTTAGCTTCCGAGATCAGACGAGATCGGGCGCGCTCAGGGTGGTGTGGCCGTAAGCCACAGCGGCTGCTGAAGACAGACCCTTTATACGTGCCAAAATAACACTGGCAGATCTGTTATTTCACATAGCAATCAACAATAATGGGGATTTTCTCTAACAGTCAACAGCAAAACTAAGAAATAACTACTCCACCCAACAAGAATTTTCCGTATGGCCTGATCAAACATTTGGCTCTGTTCCAAGTCCATTTTCGTCCGAAATTGCTCAAAACGTACATCGGTGAGCCACACGTCCTTGTGGACGACGTATTGGGTCATTGTGCCCAAAACCCAGACTGCGCTCATTCATTCGGCAGCAGTGCAGACTTTACAGAGGTGACTTTCCAGCGCCTAATACCCGATTGCCGAAAGCGACGTGACATAAAACAGAAGTGCAAAACAGAGCGTGAAATACAGGCTGCAAAATAAAAGTAGTTTGGGCGTGCCCTGTCTCAACTACAGAGGAAGCGGCATTCTGCTGCTGTAAGATAGGCAGGAAAAGATGGGGACAAAAAGCTTACGGCACCTGGTATTCCCAGGCGGTCTCCCATCCAAGTACTAACCAGGCCCGACCCTGCTTAGCTTCCGAGATCAGACGAGATCGGGCGCGCTCAGGGTGGTGTGGCCGTAAGCCACAGCGGCTGCTGAAGACAGACCCTTTATACGTGCCAAAATAACACTGGCAGATCTGTTATTTCACATAGCAATCAACAATAATGGGGATTTTCTCTAACAGTCAACAGCAAAACTAAGAAATAACTACTCCACCCAACAAGAATTTTCCGTATGGCCTGATCAAACATTTGGCTCTGTTCCAAGTCCATTTTCGTCCGAAATTGCTCAAAACGTACATCGGTGAGCCACACGTCCTTGTGGACGACGTATTGGGTCATTGTGCCCAAAACCCAGACTGCGCTCATTCATTCGGCAGCAGTGCAGACTTTACAGAGGTGACTTTCCAGCGCCTAATACCCGATTGCCGAAAGCGACGTGACATAAAACAGAAGTGCAAAACAGAGCGTGAAATACAGGCTGCAAAATAAAAGTAGTTTTGGGCGTGCCCTGTCTCAACTACAGAGGAAGCGGCATTCTGCTGCTGTAAGATAGGCAGGAAAAGATGGGGACAAAAAGCTTACGGCACCTGGTATTCCCAGGCGGTCTCCCATCCAAGTACTAACCAGGCCCGACCCTGCTTAGCTTCCGAGATCAGACGAGATCGGGCGCGCTCAGGGTGGTGTGGCCGTAAGCCACAGCGGCTGCTGAAGACAGACCCTTTATACGTGCCAAAATAACACTGGCAGATCTGTTATTTCACATAGCAATCAACAATAATGGGGATTTTCTCTAACAGTCAACAGCAAAACTAAGAAATAACTACTCCACCCAACAAGAATTTTCCGTATGGCCTGATCAAACATTTGGCTCTGTTCCAAGTCCATTTTCGTCCGAAATTGCTCAAAACGTACATCGGTGAGCCACACGTCCTTGTGGACGACGTATTGGGTCATTGTGCCCAAAACCCAGACTGCGCTCATTCATTCGGCAGCAGTGCAGACTTTACAGAGGTGACTTTCCAGCGCCTAATACCCGATTGCCGAAAGCGACGTGACATAAAACAGAAGTGCAAAACAGAGCGTGAAATACAGGCTGCAAAATAAAAGTAGTTTTGGCGTGCCCTGTCTCAACTACAGAGGAAGCGGCATTCTGCTGCTGTAAGATAGGCAGGAAAAGATGGGGACAAAAAGCTTACGGCACCTGGTATTCCCAGGCGGTCTCCCATCCAAGTACTAACCAGGCCCGACCCTGCTTAGCTTCCGAGATCAGACGAGATCGGGCGCGCTCAGGGTGGTGTGGCCGTAAGCCACAGCGGCTGCTGAAGACAGACCCTTTATACGTGCCAAAATAACACTGGCAGATCTGTTATTTCACATAGCAATCAACAATAATGGGGATTTTCTCTAACAGTCAACAGCAAAACTAAGAAATAACTACTCCACCCAACAAGAATTTTCCGTATGGCCTGATCAAACATTTGGCTCTGTTCCAAGTCCATTTTCGTCCGAAATTGCTCAAAACGTACATCGGTGAGCCACACGTCCTTGTGGACGACGTATTGGGTCATTGTGCCCAAAACCCAGACTGCGCTCATTCATTCGGCAGCAGTGCAGACTTTACAGAGGTGACTTTCCAGCGCCTAATACCCGATTGCCGAAAGCGACGTGACATAAAACAGAAGTGCAAAACAGAGCGTGAAATACAGGCTGCAAAATAAAAGTAGTTTGGGCGTGCCCTGTCTCAACTACAGAGGAAGCGGCATTCTGCTGCTGTAAGATAGGCAGGAAAAGATGGGGACAAAAAGCTTACGGCACCTGGTATTCCCAGGCGGTCTCCCATCCAAGTACTAACCAGGCCCGACCCTGCTTAGCTTCCGAGATCAGACGAGATCGGGCGCGCTCAGGGTGGTGTGGCCGTAAGCCACAGCGGCTGCTGAAGACAGACCCTTTATACGTGCCAAAATAACACTGGCAGATCTGTTATTTCACATAGCAATCAACAATAATGGGGATTTTCTCTAACAGTCAACAGCAAAACTAAGAAATAACTACTCCACCCAACAAGAATTTTCCGTATGGCCTGATCAAACATTTGGCTCTGTTCCAAGTCCATTTTCGTCCGAAATTGCTCAAAACGTACATCGGTGAGCCACACGTCCTTGTGGACGACGTATTGGGTCATTGTGCCCAAAACCCAGACTGCGCTCATTCATTCGGCAGCAGTGCAGACTTTACAGAGGTGACTTTCCAGCGCCTAATACCCGATTGCCGAAAGCGACGTGACATAAAACAGAAGTGCAAAACAGAGCGTGAAATACAGGCTGCAAAATAAAAGTAGTTTTGGGCGTGCCCTGTCTCAACTACAGAGGAAGCGGCATTCTGCTGCTGTAAGATAGGCAGGAAAAGATGGGGACAAAAAGCTTACGGCACCTGGTATTCCCAGGCGGTCTCCCATCCAAGTACTAACCAGGCCCGACCCTGCTTAGCTTCCGAGATCAGACGAGATCGGGCGCGCTCAGGGTGGTGTGGCCGTAAGCCACAGCGGCTGCTGAAGACAGACCCTTTATACGTGCCAAAATAACACTGGCAGATCTGTTATTTCACATAGCAATCAACAATAATGGGGATTTTCTCTAACAGTCAACAGCAAAACTAAGAAATAACTACTCCACCCAACAAGAATTTTCCGTATGGCCTGATCAAACATTTGGCTCTGTTCCAAGTCCATTTTCGTCCGAAATTGCTCAAAACGTACATCGGTGAGCCACACGTCCTTGTGGACGACGTATTGGGTCATTGTGCCCAAAACCCAGACTGCGCTCATTCATTCGGCAGCAGTGCAGACTTTACAGAGGTGACTTTCCAGCGCCTAATACCCGATTGCCGAAAGCGACGTGACATAAAACAGAAGTGCAAAACAGAGCGTGAAATACAGGCTGCAAAATAAAAGTAGTTTTGGCGTGCCCTGTCTCAACTACAGAGGAAGCGGCATTCTGCTGCTGTAAGATAGGCAGGAAAAGATGGGGACAAAAAGCTTACGGCACCTGGTATTCCCAGGCGGTCTCCCATCCAAGTACTAACCAGGCCCGACCCTGCTTAGCTTCCGAGATCAGACGAGATCGGGCGCGCTCAGGGTGGTGTGGCCGTAAGCCACAGCGGCTGCTGAAGACAGACCCTTTATAC
>NW_026117651.1:27500-38655 GCF_001640805.2 Lates calcarifer
CCTCCACTATCAAATAAAAACTGCTTAAAAAACACTTTCCAACCATACTCTATTTCCCCATACAAGAATTTCTGTACCATTTTGATTCTTATTGCACTTTTTTTTGCTTTTATATCTAGCAGATTTAGCCCACCGCTCTTCACCTTACCAATCAGTGTTTTCATAGCAATTCTTACATTTTTCCCTCCCCATATAAAGTTGCTTATCATGTTATTCAAATCTTTAAAAACCCAATCCGGCAAATCTAAAACACCTAAAACATAATTTATTTTTGACAATAGCAAAGTATTTACCACTATCACCTTGCCCTTCAATTTTAGCTGTCTTAGCTTCCAGTAATTTAATGTATTTTTGATCTTATTCAAAACACCTGTCCAGGTCTCATCCCTGGCTTCCTTTTCCTTAGTTCCTATATTTATTCCTAAAATCTTTATAAAATCCTCCCTAACTTTAAACGGCACCCCAACCTTCTCTTTATTTACTTTACCAAAGAACATTATTTCCGACTTTTCTACATTAATCTTAGCTCCCGATGCCTTCTCATACAGTCTTAAATCTTCCAACACATAATTCACACTCTCCAAATCTTTTACAGTAATACTTGTATCATCCGCATACTGATATATTAAACTTTTTTTACCAAAAGGAATATCGACACTGCTTATTCTTGTATCTTTCTTAACAAAGGCCGCAAACGGCTCCGCGGAAATACTATACAGTATAGCAGACAGAGGGCACCCCTGTCTTATAGATCTCCTCAAAGCAAATACTTCTGTAAGCACCCCATTCACTTTGACGCAACTTTTTGCATTATCATAGAGCAGTTTTAACCATGACACCAGTCTTTCACCGAACCCAAATTTATACATTGTTTGCCATAAGTAGTCATGTTCCACTCTGTCAAAGGCTTTGTTTAAATCCACACTTAAAAGAACTCCCCCCTCATCTTCTTTATTCATATGCCCCACCACATCCCTAACAGAACAAATAGTATCTGTTATGTCTCTCTCCGGTATGCTGTATCCTTGTGTATTTGAGATAATACTTCCTACCACCCTCTTAATTCTGTTGGCAAAGACTTTAGCCAATATTTTATAATCACCATTTAATAAACTTAGTGGTCTGTAGTTCTCCAGTTTGTGTGCATTTCCCTTGTTCTTATATAAAATTGTGATTATGCCTTTCGTTATGGACTCTGGCACCACCTTCCTTTCCTCCATATACCCATATAGTTTCGCCAATATTGGCACCAAAATATCCGCAAAGGTTTTATAGAATTCATTTGTTAACCCGTCTGATCCTGGGCTTTTGTATTTTTTTGCTTGATCAATCGCCACTTTTATTTCTTCTACTGTAATGTCAGCGTCACAGATCTGTTTATCATCATCAGACAGTTGAACATCCACAGCACTCAACAATCTATCTACACATTCTTCATTAATACTTTCTTTATCAAATAACTTCATATAAAACTTTTGAACCTCCTCAAGAATACCCACCAGGTCACTTATTTTCTCACCTTTTTCATTTTCCAATTCAGCAATAAAATTTCCCCTTTGTTTCTTTTTCTCCAGGTTTAGAAAAAACTTTGTAGATTTCTCCCCCTCCACCACATACTTAGCCTTGCTCCTTATAATTGCTCCCATGCATTTTTCTTTTTCCAACTTTTCCAATTCGCTTTGCAGTTGCAACAGTTTAGACCTATCTAAATTTGGATCTCTCTCTAATCTCTCTTCCTCTCTCTCTAAGTTATCAGTCATCTCTTTCTCCTTTTGTTTCTTCCTAAAACTCCTCCTCTTAGCATATCTGATACTTATTTTCTTTAATTTAGTTTTAACCATTTCCCACCAGTCACAGATGTTCCCCTCGTACAGCGGACTTCCTTTTTCAAACTTTATACAATCGGTAATACATTTTTTATATTTTGGCTCCTCCAACAGAGAAGCATTTAAACACCACAATCCTCCTCCCTTCCCACCCCTTTTTTCACCCAAGAGAAAGGACACGGCGGCATGATCACTTAAACCTATAAACTTATAACTTATCCTTCCTACCAAACTTACAACATTTCTTTTAACTAAACATAAATCAATCCTACTTTGTTTCAAGCTGCCCAACACCATTTGCCTTCTGGAAAATTTTCTTTTATATGGATTATCCTCTCTCCATACGTCAACCAAATCATCAGTCAGCAGGATGTTATTAAGTACTGTTCTCGATGCATCGTTCTTGAATATTGCAACATTACATGCATCAAGCCTCGTACACCATACATTAAAATCACCAACTAAAATACAGTTCCCTTTAACTAAACCCTTCATTTTCCCAAAAAACGTTTTTCTCTCTGTTTCAATATTAGGTGCATAGACATTTACCAAACGAAACAGAAGACTTTGCAGTTCAAATTCAATAACTAATAATCTGCCCTTAGTATCCTTAAATATTTGTTTAACATTGTCCACAATTCCTTCTTTGGTCAAAATTGCCACTCCACATTCCCTCTGCCCCCCATGATTCACAAAGAGATCCCCCCTCCACATCACCTTCATTCTGTCCATAAGCTCATCGCTCCAATGAGTTTCTTGTAAACATAAAATGTCTGAGTCTAGCCCAGCAAAAACCTGCTCTGCTTTCCGAATGTCTCTAAGTCCGTTACAGTTAAATGAAGAGATTTTAATTGGAGCGCTCATAATGCAAAGAAACAACAAAAAAAGAAATAACTGCAGAGCTTCATTCATACCTTTCATTTTTTCACGTTCATCTTCTCTTTCCCTTTCTTCTTCCTTTTCAATTGCCTTATCATGTCCTCACTGATATCCATCTCTTCTCCGCTACTTCTCAGATTCACGTCCGTCTCCGTACTGCCTGCGCTCAGCTGAGAAGAGCGCACATGGCCGTCTCTCTCGTCTACAACACACGCCCCTCCTCCTCCAGTTTTCTCACCTAATCGATCTCTCTCCTCTCCTGCGTCCTCGCTGACCGCAGTTATCCTCGAGCCAGCATCTTCGAGACTGCTGTCCAACTCCTCCGCTTCCAGCGACCAGATTCGCCCGCCACCGATCTCCACCTCCTCCCTCTCTTCCGTCAGCTCATCCGCCGCCTCCGCCAACTCCTCCTCCCTCTCCCCCGTCGGATCTTCCACCTCCTCCACCAGGTCCCCTCTGCTAGACGAAATGTCAGAGTAGGGAATCTCTCCTCTGAAAGCAGCCGATGCCCCACATATACACAGAGTCACTTTCTCTCTGCAATCCTGGCATCTCTCCGTCACCACACATTCTCGGGCATAGTGTCCTTGGTTCCCACATTTGAAACATTTAAACGTCGGGCAGTCTCTCACTACATGCCCCGGTCGGATGCAGAGTCGGCACACTTTTATTTGCCGATCATGAATGACCCTAAAATGCTCAGAACCCCCAACTGTCTCAAACTTTGTTGAGTACGGCAGTGATTTAACAGTCTCAGTGAATTTCACTTTCATAAATCTTGTCCCATCGGCAATTGATGTTCCCGGCCACATCCGCCGCTTAATCGGGGAGATCGCCTTCACTCCCCACTCTTTCAGTTTCTCCAAAATCTCCTCGTCTTCAATATACGTCGGCAAATTAATAAAAGAAACGACCAACTCGTCGTTTCCTAGCTCCTTTCCCATTATCCGGCTGTCTTTAATCTTAAGTCCATCCATCAGCTTTTCTTTTCCTCGTGCGTCCTTCATTGTTAATTCATAAGACTTCAGTGACTTGAATCTACAGCCGATTACTTCACCACACTCTTCTTTTACTTTTCTCAGCAGCTCCATCATTGTTATATTGTCCTCTCCCATCGATCTCTGCTAATAAAGTCAGCTGTCTCTCATAGATTCTTCCTCCTTTGTCTCCGCCGTCCACATGTCTCGTCTCTCTCTCCGGTCTCTTCTCCATCGTCATGCCGTAAAAACGAAACTTAAAGGGGAAATTCCCCAAACAGCAGCCGCTGTCTGGGGATGACACTCTCAGTAAAAAAGAAAAAAAAAGCAAAAAGCCAGATATAGTTCTATTAAACCAAAAAAACCAAAAAACCTCACAAACTATTTTCACAAGCTCCCACACTGCACTGCTTCACCTGTAGGCGTGTTCAGGGTGGTATGGCCGTAAGCCACAGCGGCTGCTGAAGACAGACCCTTTATACGTGCCAAAATAACACTGGCAGATCTGTTATTTCACATAGCAATCAACAATAATGGGGATTTTCTCTAACAGTCAACAGCAAAACTAAGAAATAACTACTCCACCCAACAAGAATTTTCCGTATGGCCTGATCAAACATTTGGCTCTGTTCCAAGTCCATTTTCGTCCGAAATTGCTCAAAACGTACATCGGTGAGCCACACGTCCTTGTGGACGACGTATTGGGTCATTGTGCCCAAAACCCAGACTGCGCTCATTCATTCGGCAGCAGTGCAGACTTTACAGAGGTGACTTTCCAGCGCCTAATACCCGATTGCCGAAAGCGACGTGACATAAAACAGAAGTGCAAAACAGAGCGTGAAATACAGGCTGCAAAATAAAAGTAGTTTTGGCGTGCCCTGTCTCAACTACAGAGGAAGCGGCATTCTGCTGCTGTAAGATAGGCAGGAAAAGATGGGGACAAAAAGCTTACGGCACCTGGTATTCCCAGGCGGTCTCCCATCCAAGTACTAACCAGGCCCGACCCTGCTTAGCTTCCGAGATCAGACGAGATCGGGCGCGCTCAGGGTGGTGTGGCCGTAAGCCACAGCGGCTGCTGAAGACAGACCCTTTATACGTGCCAAAATAACACTGGCAGATCTGTTATTTCACATAGCAATCAACAATAATGGGGATTTTCTCTAACAGTCAACAGCAAAACTAAGAAATAACTACTCCACCCAACAAGAATTTTCCGTATGGCCTGATCAAACATTTGGCTCTGTTCCAAGTCCATTTTCGTCCGAAATTGCTCAAAACGTACATCGGTGAGCCACACGTCCTTGTGGACGACGTATTGGGTCATTGTGCCCAAAACCCAGACTGCGCTCATTCATTCGGCAGCAGTGCAGACTTTACAGAGGTGACTTTCCAGCGCCTAATACCCGATTGCCGAAAGCGACGTGACATAAAACAGAAGTGCAAAACAGAGCGTGAAATACAGGCTGCAAAATAAAAGTAGTTTTGGCGTGCCCTGTCTCAACTACAGAGGAAGCGGCATTCTGCTGCTGTAAGATAGGCAGGAAAAGATGGGACAAAAAGCTTACGGCACCTGGTATTCCCAGGCGGTCTCCCATCCAAGTACTAACCAGGCCCGACCCTGCTTAGCTTCCGAGATCAGACGAGATCGGGCGCGCTCAGGGTGGTGTGGCCGTAAGCCACAGCGGCTGCTGAAGACAGACCCTTTATACGTGCCAAAATAACACTGGCAGATCTGTTATTTCACATAGCAATCAACAATAATGGGGATTTTCTCTAACAGTCAACAGCAAAACTAAGAAATAACTACTCCACCCAACAAGAATTTTCCGTATGGCCTGATCAAACATTTGGCTCTGTTCCAAGTCCATTTTCGTCCGAAATTGCTCAAAACGTACATCGGTGAGCCACACGTCCTTGTGGACGACGTATTGGGTCATTGTGCCCAAAACCCAGACTGCGCTCATTCATTCGGCAGCAGTGCAGACTTTACAGAGGTGACTTTCCAGCGCCTAATACCCGATTGCCGAAAGCGACGTGACATAAAACAGAAGTGCAAAACAGAGCGTGAAATACAGGCTGCAAAATAAAGTAGTTTTGGGCGTGCCCTGTCTCAACTACAGAGGAAGCGGCATTCTGCTGCTGTAAGATAGGCAGGAAAAGATGGGGACAAAAAGCTTACGGCACCTGGTATTCCCAGGCGGTCTCCCATCCAAGTACTAACCAGGCCCGACCCTGCTTAGCTTCCGAGATCAGACGAGATCGGGCGCGCTCAGGGTGGTGTGGCCGTAAGCCACAGCGGCTGCTGAAGACAGACCCTTTATACGTGCCAAAATAACACTGGCAGATCTGTTATTTCACATAGCAATCAACAATAATGGGGATTTTCTCTAACAGTCAACAGCAAAACTAAGAAATAACTACTCCACCCAACAAGAATTTTCCGTATGGCCTGATCAAACATTTGGCTCTGTTCCAAGTCCATTTTCGTCCGAAATTGCTCAAAACGTACATCGGTGAGCCACACGTCCTTGTGGACGACGTATTGGGTCATTGTGCCCAAAACCCAGACTGCGCTCATTCATTCGGCAGCAGTGCAGACTTTACAGAGGTGACTTTCCAGCGCCTAATACCCGATGCCGAAAGCGACGTGACATAAAACAGAAGTGCAAAACAGAGCGTGAAATACAGGCTGCAAAATAAAAGTAGTTTGGCGTGCCCTGTCTCAACTACAGAGGAAGCGGCATTCTGCTGCTGTAAGATAGGCAGGAAAAGATGGGGACAAAAAGCTTACGGCACCTGGTATTCCCAGGCGGTCTCCCATCCAAGTACTAACCAGGCCCGACCCTGCTTAGCTTCCGAGATCAGACGAGATCGGGCGCGCTCAGGGTGGTGTGGCCGTAAGCCACAGCGGCTGCTGAAGACAGACCCTTTATACGTGCCAAAATAACACTGGCAGATCTGTTATTTCACATAGCAATCAACAATAATGGGGATTTTCTCTAACAGTCAACAGCAAAACTAAGAAATAACTACTCCACCCAACAAGAATTTTCCGTATGGCCTGATCAAACATTTGGCTCTGTTCCAAGTCCATTTTCGTCCGAAATTGCTCAAAACGTACATCGGTGAGCCACACGTCCTTGTGGACGACGTATTGGGTCATTGTGCCCAAAACCCAGACTGCGCTCATTCATTCGGCAGCAGTGCAGACTTTACAGAGGTGACTTTCCAGCGCCTAATACCCGATTGCCGAAAGCGACGTGACATAAAACAGAAGTGCAAAACAGAGCGTGAAATACAGGCTGCAAAATAAAAGTAGTTTTGGGCGTGCCCTGTCTCAACTACAGAGGAAGCGGCATTCTGCTGCTGTAAGATAGGCAGGAAAAGATGGGGACAAAAAGCTTACGGCACCTGGTATTCCCAGGCGGTCTCCCATCCAAGTACTAACCAGGCCCGACCCTGCTTAGCTTCCGAGATCAGACGAGATCGGGCGCGCTCAGGGTGGTGTGGCCGTAAGCCACAGCGGCTGCTGAAGACAGACCCTTTATACGTGCCAAAATAACACTGGCAGATCTGTTATTTCACATAGCAATCAACAATAATGGGGATTTTCTCTAACAGTCAACAGCCAAAACTAAGAAATAACTACTCCACCCAACAAGAATTTTCCGTATGGCCTGATCAAACATTTGGCTCTGTTCCAAGTCCATTTTCGTCCGAAATTGCTCAAAACGTACATCGGTGAGCCACACGTCCTTGTGGACGACGTATTGGGTCATTGTGCCCAAAACCCAGACTGCCGCTCATTCATTCGGCAGCAGTGGCAGACTTTACAGAGGTGACTTTCCAGCGCCTAATACCCGATTGCCGAAAGCGACGTGACATAAAACAGAAGTGCAAAACAGAGCGTGAAATACAGGCTGCAAAATAAAAGTAGTTTGGGCGTGCCCTGTCTCAACTACAGAGGAAGCCGGCATTCTGCTGCTGTAAGATAGGCAGGAAAAGATGGGGACAAAAAGCTTACGGCACCTGGTATTCCCAGGCGGTCTCCCATCCAAGTACTAACCAGGCCCGACCCTGCTTAGCTTCCGAGATCAGACGAGATCGGGCGCGCTCAGGGTGGTGTGGCCGTAAGCCACAGCGGCTGCTGAAGACAGACCCTTTATACGTGCCAAAATAACACTGGCAGATCTGTTATTTCACATAGCAATCAACAATAATGGGGATTTTCTCTAACAGTCAACAGCAAAACTAAGAAATAACTACTCCACCCAACAAGAATTTTCCGTATGGCCTGATCAAACATTTGGCTCTGTTCCAAGTCCATTTTCGTCCGAAATTGCTCAAAACGTACATCGGTGAGCCACACGTCCTTTGTGGACGACGTATTGGGTCATTGTGCCCAAAACCCAGACTGCGCTCATTCATTCGGCAGCAGTGCAGACTTTACAGAGGTGACTTTCCAGCGCCTAATACCCGATTGCCGAAAGCGACGTGACATAAAACAGAAGTGCAAAACAGAGCGTGAAATACAGGCTGCAAAATAAAAGTAGTTTGGGCGTGCCCTGTCTCAACTACAGAGGAAGCGGCATTCTGCTGCTGTAAGATAGGCAGGAAAAGATGGGGACAAAAAGCTTACGGCACCTGGTATTCCCAGGCGGTCTCCCATCCAAGTACTAACCAGGCCCGACCCTGCTTAGCTTCCGAGATCAGACGAGATCGGGCGCGCTCAGGTGGTGTGGCCGTAAGCCACAGCGGCTGCTGAAGACAGACCCTTTATACGTGCCAAAATAACACTGGCAGATCTGTTATTTCACATAGCAATCAACAATAATGGGGATTTTCTCTAACAGTCAACAGCAAAACTAAGAAATAACTACTCCACCCAACAAGAATTTTCCGTATGGCCTGATCAAACATTTGGCTCTGTTCCAAGTCCATTTTCGTCCGAAATTGCTCAAAACGTACATCGGTGAGCCACACGTCCTTGTGGACGACGTATTGGGTCATTGTGCCCAAAACCCAGACTGCGCTCATTCATTCGGCAGCAGTGCAGACTTTACAGAGGTGACTTTCCAGCGCCTAATACCCGACTGCCGAAAGCGACGTGACATAAAACAGAAGTGCAAAACAGAGCGTGAAATACAGGCTGCCAAAATAAAAGTAGTTTGGGCGTGCCCTGTCTCAACTACAGAGGAAGCGGCATTCTGCTGCTGTAAGATAGGCAGGAAAAGATGGGGACAAAAAGCTTACGGCACCTGGTATTCCCAGGCGGTCTCCCATCCAAGTACTAACCAGGCCCGACCCTGCTTAGCTTCCGAGATCAGACGAGATCGGGCGCGCTCAGGTGGTGTGGCCGTAAGCCACAGCGGCTGCTGAAGACAGACCCTTTATACGTGCCAAAATAACACTGGCAGATCTGTTATTTCACATAGCAATCAACAATAATGGGGATTTTCTCTAACAGTCAACAGCAAAACTAAGAAATAACTACTCCACCCAACAAGAATTTTCCGTATGGCCTGATCAAACATTTGGCTCTGTTCCAAGTCCATTTTCGTCCGAAATTGCTCAAAACGTACATCGGTGAGCCACACGTCCTTGTGGACGACGTATTGGGTCATTGTGCCCAAAACCCAGACTGCGCTCATTCATTCGGCAGCAGTGCAGACTTTACAGAGGTGACTTTCCAGCGCCTAATACCCGATTGCCGAAAGCGACGTGACATAAAACAGAAGTGCAAAACAGAGCGTGAAATACAGGCTGCAAAATAAAAGTAGTTTGGCGTGCCCTGTCTCAACTACAGAGGAAGCGGCATTCTGCTGCTGTAAGATAGGCAGGAAAAGATGGGGACAAAAAGCTTACGGCACCTGGTATTCCCAGGCGGTCTCCCATCCAAGTACTAACCAGGCCCCGACCCTGCTTAGCTTCCGAGATCAGACGAGATCGGGCGCGCTCAGGGTGGTGTGGCCGTAAGCCACAGCGGCTGCTGAAGACAGACCCTTTATACGTGCCAAAATAACACTGGCAGATCTGTTATTTCACATAGCAATCAACAATAATGGGGATTTTCTCTAACAGTCAACAGCAAAACTAAGAAATAACTACTCCACCCAACAAGAATTTTCCGTATGGCCTGATCAAACATTTGGCTCTGTTCCAAGTCCATTTTCGTCCGAAATTGCTCAAAACGTACATCCGGTGAGCCACACGTCCTTGTGGACGACGTATTGGGTCATTGTGCCCAAAACCCAGACTGCGCTCATTCATTCGGCAGCAGTGCAGACTTTACAGAGGTGACTTTCCAGCGCCTAATACCCGATTGCCGAAAGCGACGTGACATAAAACAGAAGTGCAAAACAGAGCGTGAAATACAGGCTGCAAAATAAAAGTAGTTTGGGCGTGCCCTGTCTCAACTACAGAGGAAGCCGGCATTCTGCTGCTGTAAGATAGGCAGGAAAAGATGGCGACAAAAAGCTTACGGCACCTGGTATTCCCCAGGCGGTCTCCCATCCAAGTACTAACCAGGCCCCGACCCTGCTTAGCTCCGAGATGCAGACGAGATCGGGCGCCGCTCAGGGTGGTGTGGCCGTAAGCCACAGCGGCTGCTGAAGACAGACCCTTTATACGTGCCAAAAATAACACTGGCAGATCTGTTATTTCACATAGCAATCAACAATAATGGGGATTTTCTCTAACAGTCAACAGCAAAAACTAAGAAATAACTACTCCACCCAACAAGAATTTTCCGTATGGCCTGATCAAACATTTGGCTCTGTTCCAAGTCCATTTCGTCCGAAATTGCTCAAAACGTACATCGGTGAGCCACACGTCCTTGTGGACGACGTATTGGGTCATTGTGCCCAAAACCCAGACTGCGCTCATTCATTCGGCAGCAGTGCAGACTTTACAGAGGTGACTTTCCAGCGCCTAATACCCGATTGCCGAAAGCGACGTGACATAAAACAGAAGTGCAAAACAGAGCGTGGAAATACAGGCTGCCAAAATAAAAGTAGTTTGGGCGTGCCCTGTCTCAACTACAGAGGAAGCGGCATTCTGCTGCTGTAAGATAGGCAGGAAAAGATGGGACAAAAAGCTTACGGCACCTGGTATTCCCAGGCGGTCTCCCATCCAAGTACTAACCAGGCCCGACCCTGCTTAGCTTCCGAGATCAGACGAGATCGGGCGCGCTCAGGGTGGTGTGGCCGTAAGCCACAGCGGCTGCTGAAGACAGACCCTTTATACGTGCCAAAATAACACTGGCAGATCTGTTATTTCACATAGCAATCAAATAATGGGGATTTTCTCTAACAGTCAACAGCAAAACTAAGAAATAACTACTCCACCCAACAAGAATTTTCCGTATGGCCTGATCAAACATTTGGCTCTGTTCCAAGTCCATTTTCGTCCGAAATTGCTCAAAACGTACATCGGTGAGCCACACGTCCTTGTGGACGACGTATTGGGTCATTG
>NW_026117652.1:0-10000 GCF_001640805.2 Lates calcarifer
AAGATGGGACAAAAAGCTTACGGCACCTGGTATTCCCAGGCGGTCTCCATCCAAGTACTAACCAGGCCCGACCCTGCTTAGCTTCCGAGATCAGACGAGATCGGGCGCGCTCAGGGTGGTGTGGCCGTAAGCCACAGCGGCTGCTGAAGACAGACCCTTTATACGTGCCAAAATAACACTGGCAGATCTGTTATTTCACATAGCAATCAACAAATGGGGATTTTCTCTAACAGTCAACAGCAAAACTAAGAAATAACTACTCCACCCAACAAGAATTTCCGTATGGCCTGATCAA
The DNA here is from genome assembly GCF_001640805.2 of Lates calcarifer. NCBI lineage: Eukaryota > Metazoa > Chordata > Actinopteri > Centropomidae > Lates > Lates calcarifer. Next base: position 296 of record NW_026117652.1, read on the forward strand.
ACATTTGGCTCTGTTCCAAGTCCATTTTCGTCCGAAATTGCTCAAACGTACATCGGTGAGCCACACGTCCTTGTGGACGACGTATTGGGTCATTGTGCCAAAACCCAGACTGCGCTCATTCATTCGGCAGCAGTGCAGACTTTACAGAGGTGACTTTCCAGCGCCTAATACCGATTGCGAAAGCGACGTGACATAAAACAGAAGTGCAAAACAGAGCGTGAAATACAGGCTGCAAAATAAAAGTAGTTTGGCGTGCCCTGTCTCAACTACAGAGGAAGCGGCATTCTGCTGCTGTAAGATAGGACAAAAAGCTTACGGCACCTGGTATTCCCAGGCGGTCTCCCATCCAAGTACTAACCAGGCCGACCCTGCTTAGCTTCCGAGATCAGACGAGATCGGCGCGCTCAGGGTGGTGTGGCCGTAAGCCACAGCGGCTGCTGAAGACAGACCCTTTATACGTGCCAAAATAACACTGGCAGATCTGTTATTTCACATAGCAATCAACAATAATGGGGATTTTCTCTAACAGTCAACAGCAAAACTAAGAAATAACTACTCCACCCAACAAGAATTTTCCGTATGGCCTGATCAAACATTTGGCTCTGTTCCAAGTCCATTTTCGTCCGAAATTGCTCAAAACGTACATCGGTGAGCCACACGTCCTTGTGGACGACGTATTGGTCATTGTGCCCAAAACCCAGACTGCGCTCATTCATTCGGCAGCAGTGCAGACTTTACAGAGGTGACTTTCCAGCGCCTAATACCCGATTGCCGAAAGCGACGTGACATAAAACAGAAGTGCAAAACAGAGCGTGAAATACAGGCTGCAAAATAAAAGTAGTTTGGCGTGCCCTGTCTCAACTACAGAGGAAGCGGCATTCTGCTGCTGTAAGATAGGCAGGAAAAGATGGGGACAAAAAGCTTACGGCACCTGGTATTCCCAGGCGGTCTCCCATCCAAGTACTAACCAGGCCCGACCCTGCTTAGCTTCCGAGATCAGACGAGATCGGCGCGCTCAGGGTGGTGTGGCCGTAAGCCACAGCGGCTGCTGAAGACAGACCCTTTATACGTGCCAAAATAACACTGGCAGATCTGTTATTTCACATAGCAATCAACAATAATGGGGATTTTCTCTAACAGTCAACAGCAAAACTAAGAAATAACTACTCACCCAACAAGAATTTTCCGTATGGCCTGATCAAACATTTGGCTCTGTTCCAAGTCCATTTTCGTCCGAAATTGCTCAAAACGTACATCGGTGAGCCACACGTCCTTGTGGACGACGTATTGGGTCATTGTGCCCAAAACCCAGACTGCGCTCATTCATTCGGCAGCAGTGCAGACTTTACAGAGGTGACTTTCCAGCGCCTAATACCCGATTGCCGAAAGCGACGTGACATAAAACAGAAGTGCAAAACAGAGCGTGAAATACAGGCTGCAAAATAAAAGTAGTTTGGCGTGCCCTGTCTCAACTACAGAGGAAGCGGCATTCTGCTGCTGTAAGATAGGGACAAAAAGCTTACGGCACCTGGTATTCCCAGGCGGTCTCCCATCCAAGTACTAACCAGGCCCGACCCTGCTTAGCTTCCGAGATCAGACGAGATCGGCGCGCTCAGGGTGGTGTGGCCGTAAGCCACAGCGGCTGCTGAAGACAGACCCTTTATACGTGCCAAAATAACACTGGCAGATCTGTTATTTCACATAGCAATCAACAATAATGGGGATTTTCTCTAACAGTCAACAGCAAAACTAAGAAATAACTACTCACCCAACAAGAATTTTCCGTATGGCCTGATCAAACATTTGGCTCTGTTCCAAGTCCATTTTCGTCCGAAATTGCGTACAAAGCCAAAGCGACGACCAAAAAGCTTACGGCACCTGGTATTCCCAGGCGGTCTCCCATCCAAGTACTAACCAGGCCCGACCCTGCTTAGCTTCCGAGATCAGACGAGATCGGGCGCGCTCAGGGTGGTGTGGCCGTAAGCCACAGCGGCTGCTGAAGACAGACCCTTTATACGTGCCAAAATAACACTGGCAGATCTGTTATTTCACATAGCAATCAACAATAATGGGGATTTTCTCTAACAGTCAACAGCAAAACTAAGAAATAACTACTCCACCCAACAAGAATTTTCCGTATGGCCTGATCAAACATTTGGCTCTGTTCCAAGTCCATTTTCGTCCGAAATTGCTCAAAACGTACATCGGTGAGCCACACGTCCTTGTGGACGACGTATTGGGTCATTGTGCCCCAAAACCCAGACTGCGCTCATTCATTCGGCAGCAGTGCAGACTTTACAGAGGTGACTTTCCAGCGCCTAATACCCGATTGCCGAAAGCGACGTGACATAAAACAGAAGTGCAAAACAGAGCGTGAAATACAGGCTGCAAAATAAAAGTAGTTTTGGCGTGCCCTGTCTCAACTACAGAGGAAGCGGCATTCTGCTGCTGTAAGATAGGGACAAAAAGCTTACGGCACCTGGTATTCCCAGGCGGTCTCCATCCAAGTACTAACCAGGCCCGACCCTGCTTAGCTTCCGAGATCAGACGAGATCGGGCGCGCTCAGGGTGGTGTGGCCGTAAGCCACAGCGGCTGCTGAAGACAGACCCTTTATACGTGCCAAAATAACACTGGCAGATCTGTTATTTCACATAGCAATCAACAATAATGGGGATTTTCTCTAACAGTCAACAGCAAAACTAAGAAATAACTACTCCACCCAACAAGAATTTTCCGTATGGCCTGATCAAACATTTGGCTCTGTTCCAAGTCCATTTTCGTCCGAAATTGCTCAAAACGTACATCGGTGAGCCACACGTCCTTGTGGACGACGTATTGGGTCATTGTGCCCAAAACCCAGACTGCGCTCATTCATTCGGCAGCAGTGCAGACTTTACAGAGGTGACTTTCCAGCGCCTAATACCCGATTGCCGAAAGCGACGTGACATAAAACAGAAGTGCAAAACAGAGCGTGAAATACAGGCTGCAAAATAAAAGTAGTTTGGCGTGCCCTGTCTCAACTACAGAGGAAGCGGCATTCTGCTGCTGTAAGATAGGCAGGAAAAGATGGGGACAAAAAGCTTACGGCACCTGGTATTCCCAGGCGGTCTCCCATCCAAGTACTAACCAGGCCCGACCCTGCTTAGCTTCCGAGATCAGACGAGATCGGGCGCGCTCAGGGTGGTGTGGCCGTAAGCCACAGCGGCTGCTGAAGACAGACCCTTTATACGTGCCAAAATAACACTGGCAGATCTGTTATTTCACATAGCAATCAACAATAATGGGGATTTTCTCTAACAGTCAACAGCAAAACTAAGAAATAACTACTCCACCCAACAAGAATTTTCCGTATGGCCTGATCAAACATTTGGCTCTGTTCCAAGTCCATTTTCGTCCGAAATTGCTCAAAACGTACATCGGTGAGCCACACGTCCTTGTGGACGACGTATTGGGTCATTGTGCCCAAAACCCAGACTGCGCTCATTCATTCGGCAGCAGTGCAGACTTTACAGAGGTGACTTTCCAGCGCCTAATACCCGATTGCCGAAAGCGACGTGACATAAAACAGAAGTGCAAAACAGAGCGTGAAATACAGGCTGCAAAATAAAAGTAGTTTGGGCGTGCCCTGTCTCAACTACAGAGGAAGCGGCATTCTGCTGCTGTAAGATAGGCAGGAAAAGATGGGGACAAAAAGCTTACGGCACCTGGTATTCCCAGGCGGTCTCCCATCCAAGTACTAACCAGGCCCGACCCTGCTTAGCTTCCGAGATCAGACGAGATCGGGCGCGCTCAGGGTGGTGTGGCCGTAAGCCACAGCGGCTGCTGAAGACAGACCCTTTATACGTGCCAAAATAACACTGGCAGATCTGTTATTTCACATAGCAATCAACAATAATGGGGATTTTCTCTAACAGTCAACAGCAAAACTAAGAAATAACTACTCCACCCAACAAGAATTTTCCGTATGGCCTGATCAAACATTTGGCTCTGTTCCAAGTCCATTTTCGTCCGAAATTGCTCAAAACGTACATCGGTGAGCCACACGTCCTTGTGGACGACGTATTGGGTCATTGTGCCCAAAACCCAGACTGCGCTCATTCATTCGGCAGCAGTGCAGACTTTACAGAGGTGACTTTCCAGCGCCTAATACCCGATTGCCGAAAGCGACGTGACATAAAACAGAAGTGCAAAACAGAGCGTGAAATACAGGCTGCAAAATAAAAGTAGTTTGGCGTGCCCTGTCTCAACTACAGAGGAAGCGGCATTCTGCTGCTGTAAGATAGGCAGGAAAAGATGGGGACAAAAAGCTTACGGCACCTGGTATTCCCAGGCGGTCTCCCATCCAAGTACTAACCAGGCCCGACCCTGCTTAGCTTCCGAGATCAGACGAGATCGGGCGCGCTCAGGGTGGTGTGGCCGTAAGCCACAGCGGCTGCTGAAGACAGACCCTTTATACGTGCCAAAATAACACTGGCAGATCTGTTATTTCACATAGCAATCAACAATAATGGGGATTTTCTCTAACAGTCAACAGCAAAACTAAGAAATAACTACTCCACCCAACAAGAATTTTCCGTATGGCCTGATCAAACATTTGGCTCTGTTCCAAGTCCATTTTCGTCCGAAATTGCTCAAAACGTACATCGGTGAGCCACACGTCCTTGTGGACGACGTATTGGGTCATTGTGCCCAAAACCCAGACTGCGCTCATTCATTCGGCAGCAGTGCAGACTTTACAGAGGTGACTTTCCAGCGCCTAATACCCGATTGCCGAAAGCGACGTGACATAAAACAGAAGTGCAAAACAGAGCGTGAAATACAGGCTGCAAAATAAAAGTAGTTTGGCGTGCCCTGTCTCAACTACAGAGGAAGCGGCATTCTGCTGCTGTAAGATAGGCAGGAAAAGATGGGGACAAAAAGCTTACGGCACCTGGTATTCCCAGGCGGTCTCCCATCCAAGTACTAACCAGGCCCGACCCTGCTTAGCTTCCGAGATCAGACGAGATCGGGCGCGCTCAGGGTGGTGTGGCCGTAAGCCACAGCGGCTGCTGAAGACAGACCCTTTATACGTGCCAAAATAACACTGGCAGATCTGTTATTTCACATAGCAATCAACAATAATGGGGATTTTCTCTAACAGTCAACAGCAAAACTAAGAAATAACTACTCCACCCAACAATTTTCCGTATGGCCTGATCAAACATTTGGCTCTGTTCCAAGTCCATTTTCGTCCGAAATTGCTCAAAACGTACATCGGTGAGCCACACGTCCTTGTGGACGACGTATTGGGTCATTGTGCCCAAAACCCAGACTGCGCTCATTCATTCGGCAGCAGTGCAGACTTTACAGAGGTGACTTTCCAGCGCCTAATACCCGATTGCCGAAAGCGACGTGACATAAAACAGAAGTGCAAAACAGAGCGTGAAATACAGGCTGCAAAATAAAAGTAGTTTGGGCGTGCCCTGTCTCAACTACAGAGGAAGCGGCATTCTGCTGCTGTAAGATAGGCAGGACAAAAAGCTTACGGCACCTGGTATTCCCAGGCGGTCTCCCATCCAAGTACTAACCAGGCCCGACCCTGCTTAGCTTCCGAGATCAGACGAGATCGGGCGCGCTCAGGGTGGTGTGGCCGTAAGCCACAGCGGCTGCTGAAGACAGACCCTTTATACGTGCCAAAATAACACTGGCAGATCTGTTATTTCACATAGCAATCAACAATAATGGGGATTTTCTCTAACAGTCAACAGCAAAACTAAGAAATAACTACTCCACCCAACAAGAATTTTCCGTATGGCCTGATCAAACATTTGGCTCTGTTCCAAGTCCATTTTCGTCCGAAATTGCTCAAAACGTACATCGGTGAGCCACACGTCCTTGTGGACGACGTATTGGGTCATTGTGCCCAAAACCCAGACTGCGCTCATTCATTCGGCAGCAGTGCAGACTTTACAGAGGTGACTTTCCAGCGCCTAATACCCGATTGCCGAAAGCGACGTGACATAAAACAGAAGTGCAAAACAGAGCGTGAAATACAGGCTGCAAAATAAAAGTAGTTTGGCGTGCCCTGTCTCAACTACAGAGGAAGCGGCATTCTGCTGCTGTAAGATATGGGGACAAAAAGCTTACGGCACCTGGTATTCCCAGGCGGTCTCCCATCCAAGTACTAACCAGGCCCGACCCTGCTTAGCTTCCGAGATCAGACGAGATCGGGCGCGCTCAGGGTGGTGTGGCCGTAAGCCACAGCGGCTGCTGAAGACAGACCCTTTATACGTGCCAAAATAACACTGGCAGATCTGTTATTTCACATAGCAATCAACAATAATGGGGATTTTCTCTAACAGTCAACAGCAAAACTAAGAAATAACTACTCCACCCAACAAGAATTTTCCGTATGGCCTGATCAAACATTTGGCTCTGTTCCAAGTCCATTTTCGTCCGAAATTGCTCAAAACGTACATCGGTGAGCCACACGTCCTTGTGGACGACGTATTGGGTCATTGTGCCCAAAACCCAGACTGCGCTCATTCATTCGGCAGCAGTGCAGACTTTACAGAGGTGACTTTCCAGCGCCTAATACCCGATTGCCGAAAGCGACGTGACATAAAACAGAAGTGCAAAACAGAGCGTGAAATACAGGCTGCAAAATAAAAGTAGTTTGGCGTGCCCTGTCTCAACTACAGAGGAAGCGGCATTCTGCTGCTGTAAGATAGGCAGGAAAAGATGGGGACAAAAAGCTTACGGCACCTGGTATTCCCAGGCGGTCTCCCATCCAAGTACTAACCAGGCCCGACCCTGCTTAGCTTCCGAGATCAGACGAGATCGGGCGCGCTCAGGGTGGTGTGGCCGTAAGCCACAGCGGCTGCTGAAGACAGACCCTTTATACGTGCCAAAATAACACTGCAGATCTGTTATTTCACATAGCAATCAACAATAATGGGGATTTTCTCTAACAGTCAACAGCAAAACTAAGAAATAACTACTCCACCCAACAAGAATTTTCCGTATGGCCTGATCAAACATTTGGCTCTGTTCCAAGTCCATTTTCGTCCGAAATTGCTCAAAACGTACATCGGTGAGCCACACGTCCTTACGACGTATTGGGTCATTGTGCCCAAAACCCAGACTGCGCTCATTCATTCGGCAGCAGTGCAGACTTTACAGAGGTGACTTTCCAGCGCCTAATACCCGATTGCCGAAAGCGACGTGACATAAAACAGAAGTGCAAAACAGAGCGTGAAATACAGGCTGCAAAATAAAAGTAGTTTGGCGTGCCCTGTCTCAACTACAGAGGAAGCGGCATTCTGCTGCTGTAAGATAGGCAGACAAAAAGCTTACGGCACCTGGTATTCCCAGGCGGTCTCCCATCCAAGTACTAACCAGGCCCGACCCTGCTTAGCTTCCGAGATCAGACGAGATCGGGCGCGCTCAGGGTTTTGTTTTTTTTGCTGAATCAGACCCTTTCACATGCCAAAATATACACTGGCAGATCTGTTATTTCACATAGCAATCAACAATAATGGGGATTTTCTCTAACAGTCAACAGCAAAACTAAGAAATAACTACTCCACCCAACAAGAATTTTCCGTATGGCCTGATCAAACATTTGGCTCTGTTCCAAGTCCATTTTCGTCCGAAATTGCTCAAAACGTACATCGGTGAGCCACACGTCCTTGTGGACGACGTATCCTTCATTGTGCCCAAAACCCAGACTGCGCCATTCATTCGGCAGCAGTGCATCTTTACAGAGGTGACTTTCCAGCGCCTAATACCGATTGCCGAAAGCGACGTGACATAAAACAGAAGTGCAAAACAGAGCGTGAAATACAGGCTGCAAAACAAAAAAGTTTGGGCTGCTAAACTTAACTACAGTTAACTAGGCATTCTGCTAAAACCAAAGATGGGGACAAAAAGCCCAAACACCTGGTATTCCTCCAATCCTCCCATCCAAAACTAACCAGGCCCGACAAGCTTAGCTTCCGAGACTCAGACGAGATTCGGGCGCGCTCAGGGTTGGTGTGCTTGCCGTTAAGCCACAGTCGGCTGCTGAAGACAGCACCCTTTATTTTCACGTGTCCAAGAAATAACACTGGCAGATTTATCTGTTATTTCACCTCCATAGCAATCAACATACTAATGGGGATTTTCTCTAACAGCTCAACAGCAAAACTACAGAAATAACTTTACTCCACCCAACATAGAATTTTTACCGTATGGCCTGATCAAACATGTTGGCTTCTGTTCCAAGTTCCATTTTCGTCCGAAATTGCTCAATAACGTAATACATCGGTGAGCCTTTACATCGTCCTTGTGGACAGACGTCTTATTGGGTTCATTTGTGCCCAAACCACACCAGACTGCGCTGTTCATCTCATTCGGCCCCAGCAGTGCAGACCTTGTACAGAGGTGACTTTCCAGCGCCTAATACCCATATAGATTGCCGAAAGCGACGTGACATAAAACAGAAGTGCAAAACAGAGCGTGAAATACAGGCTGCAAAATAAAAGTAGTTTGGCGTGCCCTGTCTCAACTACAGAGGAAGCGGCATTCTGCTGCTGTAAGATAGGCAGGAAAAGATGGGGAAAATTTTCTTTTAAAAAGCTTACGGCACCTGGTATTCCCAGGCGGTCTCCCATCCAAGTACTAACCAGGCCCGACCCTGCTTAGCTTCCGAGATCAGACGAGATCGGCGCGCTCAGGGTGGTGTGGCCGTAAGCCACAGCGGCTGCTGAAGACAGACCCTTTATACGTGCCAAAATAACACTGGCAGATCTGTTATTTCACATAGCAATCAACAATAATGGGGATTTTCTCTAACAGTCAACAGCAAAACTAAGAAATAACTACTCCACCCAACAAGAATTTTCCGTATGGCCTGATCAAACATTTGGCTCTGTTCCAAGTCCATTTTCGTCCGAAATTGCTCAAAACGTACATCGGTGAGCCACACGTCCTTGTGGACGACGTATTGGGTCATTGTGCCCAAAACCCAGACTGCGCTCATTCATTCGGCAGCAGTGCAGACTTTACAGAGGTGACTTTCCAGCGCCTAATACCCGATTGCCGAAAGCGACGTGACATAAAACAGAAGTGCAAAACAGAGCGTGAAATACAGGCTGCAAAATAAAAGTAGTTTTGGCGTGCCCCTCTCAACTACAGAGGAAGCGGCATTCTGCTGCTGTAAGATAGGGATCAAAAAGCTTACGGCACCTGGTATTCCCAGGCGGTCTCCCATCCAAGTACTAACCAGGCCCGACCCTGCTTAGCTTCCGAGATCAGACGAGATCGGGCGCGCTCAGGGTGGTGTGGCCGTAAGCCACAGCGGCTGCTGAAGACAGACCCTTTATACGTGCCAAAATAACACTGGCAGATCTGTTATTTCACATAGCAATCAACAATAATGGGGATTTTCTCTAACAGTCAACAGCAAAACTAAGAAATAACTACTCCACCCAACAAGAATTTTCCGTATGGCCTGATCAAACATTTGGCTCTGTTCCAAGTCCATTTTCGTCCGAAATTGCTCAAAACGTACATCGGTGAGCCACACGTCCTTGTGGACGACGTATTGGGTCATTGTGCCCAAAACCCAGACTGCGCTCATTCATTCGGCAGCAGTGCAGACTTTACAGAGGTGACTTTCCAGCGCCTAATACCCGATTGCCGAAAGCGACGTGACATAAAACAGAAGTGCAAAACAGAGCGTG